>NC_034180.2:2930071-2990071 GCF_002021735.2 Oncorhynchus kisutch | reverse complement strand
AGAATCCTGGGGAAATCTTGTACAATTCAGGTGTGTAAAGCTCTTAGAGACTTACCCAGAAAGCTCACAGCTGTAATCGCTGCCAAAGGTGCTTCTACAAAGTGTAAACAAGGGAGTGTGAATACTTATGTAAATGAGATATTTCTGTGTTTCATTCTCAATAAAATAGGAAGCATTTCTATAAAAAAAAAATCTCCATTTGTCTATATAGGATATTGTGTTTTAGATGGGTGAGGGGGAAAAAAATATTGAGTCAGTTTTGACTTCAGGCTGTAACACAACAACATGTGGAATATGTCAAGGGGTATGAATACATTCTGAAGGCGCTGAAGGCATTGATTGTGTTGTACATTGATTCAATGGTTATAATGTTTAGCTTCTATGTACCTCTGTGTAATATATGCCCGTCTCCTCTCTCCCAGTCACTCCACTAAGACGGTGATGGACTTTGTGAACAGCACTGAGAATGTGGTGTTTGTCCACAACACAGTGCACCTCATCTCTCAGGTGGTGGACAACCTCATCATGGCCTGTGGAGGCATCCTGCCCCTGCTTTCTGCTGCCACATCCTCCTCAGTGAGAGACACTCTGTCTGCTGTGTCTGTCTGCTGTGTCTGTCTGCTGTGTCTGTCTGCTGTGTCTGTCTGCTGTGTCTGTCTGCTGTGTCTGTCTGCTGTGTCTGTCTGCTGTGTCTGTCTGCTGTGTCTGTCTGTTGTGTCGGTCTGTTGTGTCTCTGTCTGTCTCTCTCTGTGTCTCTGTGTGTCTCTCTGTCTGTCTCTCTGTTTCTGTGTCTCTCTGTTTCTGTGTCTCTCTGTTTCTGTCTCTCTGTTTCTGTCTCTCTGTTTCTGTGTCTCTCTGTCTCTCTGTTTCTGTGTCTCTCTGTTTCTCTGTCTCTCTGTTTCTGTGTCTGTGTCTCTCTGTTTCTGTGTCTGTGTCTCTCTGTTTCTGTCTCTCTGTCTCTGTTTCTGTCTCTCTGTCTCTCTGTTTCTGTCTCTCTGTTTCTGTTTCCGTGTCTGTCTCTGTATGTCTCTGTCTGTCTGTTTCTGTCTGTTTCTGTCTGTTTCTGTCTCTCTGTTTCCGTTTCTGTTTCCGTGTCTGTCTTTCTCTGTCTGTTTCTGTCTGTTTGTCTGTCTGTTTGTCTGTCTGTCTCTGTCTGTCTCTGTCTGTCTCTGTCTCTGTGTGTGTGGCCACCCACAGGAGGTTATCCCTGTCCATCCATCCCCGTTGACCTTTCTCCAATCACATTAGACTACAGTTGGCCAGTGCTAACATGGTTAGTGTGTTTTTGTATTGTCTGACCCCAGTGACAGAAGCACTCCAGTATAACATAAACCCTGATGGACCTGTGGTCCTCTGTCTCCCCTCCATACCTCTCCCTTTACAATTTACACTGGAAACGATGTCCAGTGTGGACTGGTGGCTGTGGCTACAGCAGGGGTCAATTCCATCATAATTCGATTCAAAGACCGGTTTGAATTCAATGAGGATTTAATTGGATTGAAATCTAAAATGGACAGATTGGATATTGAATTGACAAGATGATGTTGCTCAGCAGACGTTGAACCATTTCCCTTTCTTACCAAACAGGGTCCCTAAGTTGACTAATAGCTACATGTCATAATTTAGTTTGGATTTGACAGTAATGATGCTAGTGATGGTGGTGTTTGTCCCTCTTCTTCTCCTCAGCATGATCTGGAGAACATTGAGCCGTCCCAGGGTCTGTCGGTGGAGGCGTCGGTCACCTTCCTGCAGCGCCTCATCAACCTGGTGGATGTTCTGATCTTCGCCTCCTCCCTCAACTTCACCGAGATCGAGGCTGAGAAGAACATGTCCTCTGGCGGTATCCTCAGACAGAGCCTCCGTCTGGGTACGAATGAGAGAACCTCTCTGCCTCTCTCTCCTCCTCCATCCCTTCTGGTCTTTTCCATCTCTTCTCCCCAGTTCCCATCTTCTCTTCCTGTTCTGTTCTTTACATGTCCTCCCTTCTTGTTTCCCTCTTTTCCTCATCTCTTCACTTCCTCCTTCATTCACTTCCTCCTTTTCTCACCCCTTTCCTCCTCATTCACCTATTTTTATCGATCCCCCTCTATATCAGACTGCAGTAGACTCTAATAGCAGCCTGAGCTGCCAAAGCTCTCCGTATATAGCCTCTCTCTTTCTCTCCCTCTCTCTTGGCTCGTAGCAGCCCTCTCTTATCTTGTTATTATAACCCCTCTGCGCTGCAACACTCTAAAATGGCCGCCTATGATTAGGTGATTTTTCCCCCGTAATGGCCCTGGCTATAGCCCTAGGCCTGCCTCGCTCTCGCTCTCTTTCTCTTTCTCTGCCTCGTTCCAGTCTATTAAAGTATCCCAGTGACAGCTCCGAGACACAGCTAGACCCCTGCTCTGCTAGCTGAATAAAATATACTTCAAATGCTTTACATTATTCATTTTATTCAGGCACTACATTACACCAACCACCTTATCCAACCTCCAACCCACCCCTCATCCAGCCTCTAAGCTCCCTAGTACAGTAAGACTATGCATGGTGATTTAAACCATCTGCTCCATTTGGGTAATGGGCCGTGCTCCGGTATCCATTTTTGCTTTTAAATATTCCTTACAAACTAGCTCGTAAACAAAATGGTCACCCTGTACGCCACCTTGTTCAGCTGACAGCCAGTCGCGTTTTTTCTGGGTTTATCCCAACGGCCATTCTCATTGGTGGGGAGCTCGGTGGATAAAGAGTGATGCTGTCGTAGCAAATGCCTGCTTTTAGAGAGCTGCCGTTATGAGATACATTTTTGATGAGGCATTCTTTCCCTGTTGCTGGTGCAGTTATCGGATTTGGGTAGACTGTAACAAGGTTTCAAGGGGGAACACACACACACACACACACACACACACACTGCCTCTCCTGAAGGCCTTAATGTAAAACTCCAGACCATTCCCAATGAAATACTTCCACCTCTAATCTAGACGGTTCAGAGTTTACATTTGTCAGTTGTCAAATACAGAAACGAGGAAGGAGATAAAAGAAAGATAGAAAGCAAAATAGAAAGCGTTGCTCAGAATATAGCACCGCAATATATCATATTAAAAAAATAAAAATGCCCCCTTGCAGTGGCAGAAACCTACCTGAAGTTATCAAACAGTGGATATTTTACCTCATGTTCTGTGAGGTAGTTTGTTTCCCAGGCAAGATCCACATGCAGTGAGGCACCATTGTCATCCAATATTGAATGAACCCCATGCAGGGTTTGGATACAGTGAGAACTAGTGTGACCTTGGATACAGTTAGAACTAGTGTGACCTAGGATACCGGAAGAACTAGTGTGACCTAGGATACAGGGAGATCTAGTGTGACCTAGGATACAAGGAGATCTAGTGTTTCCTTGGATACAGGAAGAACTAGTGTTGGGACTAGGGGAGCAGGGAGAGAAGAGGTGAACTCTGTTGTCCACGTGGACTGGAGCCTTGACCTTGTTTCTGGAGAGTTCAATACTTTCTCAACTGCTCCTCACTTCTCACTTTCTGCCTCTCCCCAATTCTCTCTTCTCTTGGCTTCTCTCTGTCTCCTCCTGCCTTGCTTTTTTGGTTGCTCGTTCTCTCACAACTTCACCCCTGGACTTCCTGAAGGGCCGCCCCCAGGTGGTAAAGGTAGGCAACAACACCTCCATTACGCGGATCCTCAACACAGGGGCCCCACAAGGGTGCGTGCTCAGACCCCTCCTGTACTCCCTGTTCACCCATGACTGCGTGGCTACACACGTCTCTAACTTAGTCATCAAGTTTTGCAGACGACACAACAGTGGTAGGCCTGATTACCAACAACGATGAGTCAACCTACAGGGAGGAGGTGAGGGCCCTGGCAGAGTTGTGCCAGGAAAATAACCTCTCCCTCAACGTCAACAAAATGAAGGAGCTGATTGTGGACTTCTGGAGACAGCAGAGAGAGCACGTCCCCATCCACATTGACGGGACAGTAGAGGAGAGGGTGAAAGTTCCTCAGCGTACACATCACTGACAATATGAAATGGTCCATCCACACAGACAAGGCGCATCAGCGCCTCTTCATCCTTAGGAGGCTGAAGAAATTCCGCTTGGCCCCTAAGACCCTCACAAACCTCTATAGATGCACCATTGAGAGCATCCTGTCAGGCTTTATCACCGCCTGGTACGACAACTGCATTGTCCACAGTCACAGTGCTCTCCAGCCCAATTCTTCACCAGGGGAAGTGTGTCTTCCTCCTGGACATCTTCAGCACCCAGTGTGAAAGCAAGGACAAGAAGATTATCAAGCACCTCAGCCACGGTCTGTTCACCCCGCTACCATCTAGAAGGCAGTTACAGTACAGCTTCATCAAAGCTGGGACCAAGAGACTGAAAAACAGCTTCTATCTCCAGGCCATCAGACTATTAAATAGTCACCGCTAGCTGATCAAATCAAATCAAAATCGAATCAAATTTATTTATATAGCCCTTCGTACATCAGCTGATATCTCAAAGTGCTGTACAGAAACCCAGCCTAAAACCCCAAACAGCAAGCAATGCAGGTGTAGAAGCACAGTGGCTAGGAAAAACTCCCTAGAAAGGCCAAAACCTAGGAAGAAACCTAGAGAGGAATGTCGGGTAGTCCTGAGGCATGGTCCTAGGGCTCAGGTCCTCAGAGAGAGAGAAAGAAAGAGAGAATTAGAGAGAGCACACTTAAATTCACACAGGACACCGAATAGGACAGGAGAAGTACTCCAGATATAAAAGACTGACCCTAGCCCCCCGACACATAAACTACTGCAGCATAAATACTGGAGGCTGAGACAGGAGGGGTCAGGAGACACTGTGGCCCCATCCGAGGACACCCCCGGACAGGGCCAAATAGGAAGGATATAACCCCACCCACTTTGCCAAAGCACAGCCCCCACACCACTAGAGGGATATCTTCAACCACCAACTTACCATCCTGAGACAAGGCTGAGTATAGCCCACAAAGATCTCCGCCACGGCACAATCCAAGGGGGGGGCGCCAACCCAGACAGGATGATCACATCAGTGACTCAACCCACTCAGGTGACGCACCCCTCCCAGGGACGGTATGAGAGAGCCCCAGTAAGCCAGTAACTCAGCCCCTGTAATAGGGTTAGAGGCAGAGAATCCCAGTGGAAAGAGGGGAACCGGCCAGGCAGAGACAGCAAGGGCGGTTCGTTGCTCCAGAGCCTTTCCGTTCACCTTCCCACTCCTGGGCCAGACTACACTCAATCATATGACCCACTGAAGAGATGAGTCTTCAATAAAGACTTAAAGGTTGAGACCGAGTTTGCGTCTCTGACATGGGTAGGCAGACCGTTCCATAAAAATGGAGCTCTATAGGAGAAAGCCCTGCCTCCAGCTGTTTGTTTAGAAATTCTAGGGACAATTAGGAGGCCTGCGTCTTGTGACTGTAGTGTACGTGTAGGTATGTACGGCAGGACAAAATCAGAGAGATAGGTAGGAGCAAGCCCATGTAATGCTTTGTAGTAGTAAAACCTTGAAATCAGCCCTTGCTTTGACAGGAAGCCAGTGTAGGGAGGCTAGCACTGGAGTAATATGATCAAATTTTGGGATTCTAGCAGCCGTATTTAGCACTAACTGAAGTGTATTTAGTGCTTTATCCGGGTAGCCAGAAAGTAGAGCATTGCAGTAGTCTAACCTAGAAGTGACAAAAGCATGGATACATTTTTCTGCATCATTTTTGGACAGAAAGTTTCTGATTTTTGCAATGTCACGTAGATGGAAAAAAGCTGTCCTTGAAATGGTCTTGATATATTCTTCAAAAGAGAGATCAGGATCCAGAGTAACGCCGAGGTCCTTCAGTTTTATTTGAGACGACTGTACAACCATTAAGATTAATTGTCAGATTCAACAGAAGATCTCTTTGTTTCTTGGGACCTAGAACAAGCATCTCTGTTTTGTCCGAGTTTAAAAGTAGAAAGTTTGCAGCCATCCACTTTCTTATGTCTGAAACACATGCTTCTAGCGAGGGCAATTTTGGAGCTTCACCATGTTTCATTGAAATGTACAGCTGTGTGTCATCCGCATATCAGTGAAAGTTAACATTATGTTTTCGAATGACATCCCCAAGAGGTAAAATATATAGTGAAAACAATAGTGGTCCTAAAACGGAACCTTGAGGAACACCGAAATTTACAGTTGATTTGTCAGAGGACAAACCATTCACAGAGACAAACTGATATCTTTCCGACAGATAAGATCTAAACCAGGCCAGAACTTGTCCGTGTAGACCAATTTGGGTTTCCAATCTCTCCAAAAGAATGTGGTGATCTATGGTATCAAAAGCAGCACTAAGGTCTAGGAGCACGAGGACAGATGCAGAGCCTCGGTCTGATGCCATTAAAAGGTAATTTACCACCTTCACAAGTGCAGTCTCAGTGCTATGATGGGGTCTAAAACCAGACTGAAGCATTTCGTATACATTGTTTGTCTTTAGGAAGGCAGTGAGTTGCTGCTCAACAGCCTTTTCTAAATTTTTGGAGAGGAATGGAATATTCGATTTAGGCCGATAGTTTTTTTATATTTTCTGGGTCAAGGTTTGGTTTTTTCAAGAGAGGCTTTATTACTGCCACTTTTAGTGAGTTTGGTGGATAGAGAGCCGTTTATTATGTTCAACATAGGAGGGCCAAGCACAGGAAGCAGCTCTTTCAGTAGTTTAGTTGGAATAGGGTCCAGTATGCAGCTTGAAGGTTTAGAGATGATTTTGATTATTTTCATCATGATTATTTTCATCATTGTGTCAAGAGATATAGTACTAAAACACTTGAGTGTCTCTCTTGATCCTAGGTCCTGGCAGAGTTGTGCAGACTCAGGACAACTGAGCTTTGAAGGAATACGCAGATTTAAAGAGGAGTCTGTAATTTGCTTTCTAATAATCATGATCTTTTCCTCAAAGAAGTTCATGAATTTATCACTGCTAAAGTGAAAGCCATCCTCTCTTGGGGAATGCTGCTTTTTGTTAGCTTTGCGACAGTATCAAAAAGGAATTTCGGATTGTTCTTATTTTCCTCAATTAAGTTTGAAAAATAGGATGATCGAGCAGCAGTAAGGGCTCTTAGGTAGGGGCATCACTGAGCCTGTTCGGGCCACACAGAGACCCAAGGGAGCGGGCCTGGGCTTTAACTGAGCCCCATGCTTTAGGCCCCAAACTGAACAGGCCAGGCCAGCAGGCCTCGATGGAGATGGACCCTACTGAGAGCAGGGAGGACGGTGGTCAACACTTCCTGACTGATAGAGCATCAGAGCTGGAAGAAGGAATAAATGCAAATGTTTTACTTAGACAATGTTACCAGCTGACCACAGTCCAGTACCCTGCCCTGAACTTAGGCACTGTTACTAGCTGACCACCGTCCAGTACCCTGAACATAGGTACTGTTACTAGCTGGCTACCACCCGGTACTCTACCCTGCCCTGAACTTAGACACTGTTACTAGCTGACCACCGTCCAGTACCCTGCCCTGAACTTAGGCACTGTTACTAGCTGACCACCGTCCAGTACCCTGCCCTGAACTTAGGCACTGTTACTAGCTGACCACCGTCCAGTACCCTGAACATAGGTACTGTTACTAGCTGACCACCGTCCAGTACCCTGCCCTGAACTTAGACACTGTTGCTAGCTGACCACCGCCCAGTACCCTGCCCTGAACATAGGTACTGTTACTAGCTGACCACCGTCCAGTACCCTGCCCTGAACTTAGACACTGTTACTAGCTGACCACCGCCCAGTACCCTGCCCTGAACTTAGACACTGTTACTAGCTGACCACCGCCCAGTACCCTGCCCTGCACCTTAGACACTGTTATAAGCTGGCTACCACCCGGTACTCTACCCTACACCTTAGACACAGTTACTAGCTGGCTACCACCCAGTACCCTGCCCTGCACCTTAGACACTGTTACTAGCTGGCTACCACCCGGTACTCTACCCTGCGCCTTAGACACTGTTACTAGCTGGCTACCACCCAGTACCCTGCCCTGCACCTTAGACATTGTTACTAGCTGACTACCACCCGGTACTCTACCCTGCCCTGCACCTTAGACACTGTTACTAGCTGGCTACCACCCGGTACTCTACCCTGCACCTTAGACACTGTTACTAGCTGGCTACCACCCAGTACCCTACCATGCACCTTAGACACTGTTACTAGCTGGCTACCACCCGGTACTCTACCCTGCGCCTTAGACACTGTTACTAGCTGGCTACCACTCGGTACTCAACCCTGCACCTTAGACACTGTTACTAGCTGGCTACCACTCGGTACTCAACCCTGCACCTTAGACACTGTTACTAGCCGGCACCACTCTGTACTCTACCCTAAACCTTAGACACTGTTACTAGCTGGCTACCACTCGGTACTCAACCCTGCACCTTAGACACTGTTACTAGCCGGCACCACTCTGTACTCTACCCTAAACCTTAGACACTGTTACTAGCTGGCTACCACCCGGTACTCTACCCTGCACCTTAGACACTGCTGCCCTATGTACATAGTCATTGAACACTGGTCACTTTAATAATGTTTACATACTCTTTTACTCACTTCACATGTATATACTATATTCTAGTCAAGGCTCATCCTATATAATTACTGCTGTACACACCTTTTCTATTCATATATTGCCCATCGTCTAGAGGTCGACGATTATGATTTTTCAACGATGATACCGATTGGTGGACCAAATAAAGCCGATACCGATTAATCGGACGACTTATTTGTTTATTTGTAATAATGACAATTACAACAATACTGAATGAACACTTATTTTAACTTAATATAATACATCAATATAATCCATTTAAAAATATATACTTCTGTGTATTGATTTTAAGAAAGGCATTGATGTTTATGGTTAGGTACACATTGGAGCAACGATACGCACCGCATCGATTATATGCAACGCAGGACATGCTAGATAAACTAGTAATATCATCAACCATGTGTAGTTAACTAGTGATTATGATTGAGTGATTGTTTTTTATAAGATAAGTTTAATGCTAGCTAGCAACTTACCTTGGCTTACTGCATTTGCGTAACAGGCAGTCTCCTCGTGAAGTGCAATGTAATCAGGTGGTTAGAGTGTTGGACTAGTTAACTGTAAGGTTGCAAGATTGAATCCCCCGAGCTGACAATTTAAAAATCTGTCGTTCTGCCCCTGAACGAGGCAGTTAACCCACTGTTCCTAGGGCGTTGTTGAAAATATAAATGTGTTCTTAACTGACTTGCCTGGTTAAATAAAGATTAAATAAAGGTGAAAAAAATAATATTTAAAAAATCGTCCAAATCGGTGTCCAGAAATACTGATTTCCGATTGTTATGAAATCGGCCCTAATTAATAGGTCGACCTCTACTCATGTCTATACACACCATCATATACATATATATTTATATTCCGGACTCGGACATGGCTCACTCTGATATTCCTTCATTTCTTTCCTTTTGGATTTGTGTGTATTGTTTTGTATTGTTAGGTATTCCTGCACTGTTGGAGCTAGAAACATAAGCATTTTGCTGCACCTGTGATAACATCTACAAAATATGTGTACGCAGCCCATTTTCTTTGACTTATACATCCACCGCAACTCTCATTCACTCTCTTTCTCTCTCATCTCTCTCTGCAGTGTGTGCCATGGCTGTGAGGAACTGTCTGGAATGTCAGAAGCAGTCTCACTTCAAGCCCAGCCAGGACAGCGCTCGTGGCCAGCAAGCCGTGCACAGCCTCATGGGAGCCGCCAAGTCCATGCCCGCGCAGGCAAGTAGTATCATCCCTCCTCACTGAGTCACAGACTCTCTCTTCAACTCTCTCCCCCCCCCCCCCCCCCCCCCCCCCCCCCACACACACACACACACTTCTCCCTCCCTCTCCTCTTTCTGTCATTTCGGGAATCTTGACTTTCTAGCAATACCCCCTCCCCCCAAAAAATGTTTTTACATTTCCCAATCTCCCTAGCAGACATGGAGAAACACCATAATTGATGACATTTCTCCTCCTGTATATTGGTTGAATAGGATCGCTGCACTTAGTGAATTGTAAGCATCCCTCTAAGTCATCCTTTGTCTTGCGTTGCATCCTAATACTACCCCGGCAGGAACCCATCCCTCTGTGGTCCTCCCTATGTAATAGCAGAGAGTTGTTATTGCATTAGCTGATATCTTATTGCATTACTTCGCCCTCTGTTATGTTACACTAGACAAGGCCCTTTGTCATTGTTAGCCTTTTGATTTGATATGGTGACTTCCAGTAAAACAGTTTTTCTTCCAGAAACCAGTGTGTAAAGTCTCATTCATAATGCAGTGAGTGGCTCTATGGTAAACCCATTATGTTAAGGGTCTGAGTCTCTGGACTGGCCAACTATACACTTCCTATGGGTTGATTTACAACACTCGAGCTACTGGTGGTGGAATGGGCCGTTGAGGTTGACCTCTGCTAACACATACACCTTCCATGACAATCCGTTATCATTTGTGATGTCTTCGACTTACAGAGAAGTCTAGTTTTGGACAGTGGGTAGAGTATAAAAACCGATGATGGTATTTTCAGCATTAACCAGCAATAGGTGCTTACATTATTATGTGTGTGCGTGTCTGTGTCTGTCTGTGTGCGTGTCTGTGTGTGCATGTGTTCTACACCTGCAGAGCCCTGTTGATGTTGTGACAGGAGGGATGTCTCCCATCAGAGACATGGACCGTCTGCTACAGGAAATGGACATCAACCGCCTCAGAGCCGTGGTCTTCAGAGATATCGTGAGTTTACAAAACTTTGATAAAGATTGAGGTTGAAATGAGTCAACTTTTCAAATAAATAACAGTACCTATGCATTGTAAAAACTTGTTATTGCTGTCTTTTTGGAAGACCCCATGATTTTCTTAAAAAAAATACTGTGTAGATGTAGGATCTTAATTTGAGCCAGTTTGCTACAGCAGGAAACTGTTCCTGCAGCAACAGGAAATGTGTATTATTATTACATTTTTGTAGGTGTTTATAAAATCAAGTCTGAAATTTCACAGTGGAAATGACACATTTCAGAAGCCTTATTAAAACCTTAAATACACTACAAGTAAAAAAAAATCCTGTATTGCGGGAAAGTTCTTCTGCAACAGGGTGATCAAATTAACATCCTACATCTGTACATACTCAAACGTATTACAGACTGGCGGTGTGCTGTATTATAGCTGTGTTGCATGTTGTGTGTGTTTGGGTAAAGGAGGACAGTAAGCAGGCTCAGTTCTTGGCCCTGGCCGTGGTTTACTTCATCTCTGTTCTCATGGTGTCCAAGTACCGAGACATCCTGGAGCCCCAAAACGACAAGAAACTCCCCCAGCGCAGCCAGTCTGCCAGGAGCACAGGTACACACCTCACTCATATGGCTACGCAGAGGAGCTCCATCTAGCCAAGTGTCCATCCCTCAACATGTCAATCTCTCTCTTATACATATATATGGAATTTCCAAATGTCTTGAAATGTACTGGTGTGTTGATAGTCTTTACAATCTCTTAGATGTGCTGTTGTAGATTCTCATTCATTTTCATTCATTCTCATTCATGAGCAGGTTCAGATTTTTCTCAATGTTTATAAACCTCCTTTAATGTGTCCGCCCATCAGACAGTAATGCCGTCTCTGGCGGTCCCGACCTGGAGAGCAGTGTGTCCCTCCGTCGCCGAGACTCTGGCATCGGGGATGACCACAGCTCCGTGGCCCCCAGCGAGGCGGACACCATCGCCCAGGGGCCCGACGCCGTGTCCGAGGCCCTGTCCACCCTCTCCTCAGAGGTCAGGGGTCACAGAGACAACCCCACGGCGGACGCTAGGGGCGGGAAGAACGTGAAGGACATCCTGCGCAGCCTGGTCTCGGCGCCTGCTGATGACATCATGGTGGACCCCAGCCTTCTGCCGCCGGCCTTCCTGGGAGCTGCTATGGGAAACAATCCCAACCAGTTCAGATCCTTTGACAGGTGCGTGGGCCACAGAGTTTTAGAATCAGGGGTCAGTCTCTCAAAGACTGCTAACTTTTTAAATACCCCTTGACCTGGTTCACAGCCTCACAGCTCTTAACCCCTCCCCTCCATACCTTGAAACGGTCCAACATGAACATGTACTAAGTGAAGGCGAGGAAGCATCACATCAGAAACCCACTACCATCACAGACCCCCTTTTAAACTCTTGTATCCCCCCCCCCCCCGACCCCATCCCTGTAGCTCTCTGGTTTGCCTGTCGACGTGGCTTCTCAACACAAATAAACAGGGCTACAAAGTACCTGTCTTCAGGAAAACACATCAAAACAATCGAGGCATCTGCCAGAGGCAGAGAGGAAGGGAGAGAATAAGAGGGGAAAGAGAGAGAGACTGATCTAAAAGACGACTCTGTGGCAGCCAGCAGGAAGCTGTTTCTTTTCACCTTGTCACTGATATTTAATAGCTTCTCTTTTTCGTCTCTCTCTCTCTCCTGGTCTTTCTTTCTCTCTGTCTGCACCGTGGGCTAGGCTGTCTGTCTCTCTGGTACTATAATAAGGGAAAGAGAAGCTGGCTAGATGGATCCCCTGTGGAGTGAGGGGGCGAGTGGTCAGAGACTTAGTGGGAACCCAAGGCGGTGCTGTGTGTGGGTGGGTGTACTGTACCTATACAGACTATACAGACATCTCTAAGTGAGAGAGGTCTGGTTTGTATTTGGGGGAATTGTCCCTGTGGCACACCAGACACAAAGGAAGCGGGGAGAGAGAAAAAGGGAGAGGGAGAGAGCGTGAGGGGAAAGGGAGAGCAAGAGGGATAGAGAGAGAACACCCCCCCACCCTCCCTCCACAGGAAGAGAGACACCTAGTCAAGGTTCTCATGCCAAGGAAGAAGGAAAGTGTTTCTCCATCACCCCCCCCACCCCCATCCACCCCTCCTCTTCCAATCGGTGGGAATTCCGAGGCATCCCTGTGATCCTCAGCCTCTTTATCTGTGGAATGCTTTGTCAGGACTCTGGGCACTCCTCATATCTGGTGGGATTAGAGCGGCTCCCGGGGCCGTTAGCGTTGGAGAGGAGGAGAGCTGGAGAGCATAGAGTAACAGCTCTACCTCGCCACGGGGAGCCCCAGTCAGACCCCCAGCTGGCCCCAGCCCAGGCAGCTCCCGGCCCCTCTAACCCAGAGATGAAGGCCCGGGGGCTGGGGTTCCCAGGTCAGCACACCCCTCCTCTGGTCTTCTACCTTTATCTCCCACCAGGATCCGCCTACCCTCACATACCCCTGAAACCTCTGGCTCGGAGATGCCTGGTTATCTTGATGGTTTCTGCTCTCTACTGCGTGGCTATGCTCTGTGTTCAGGTCTGGGCTCTGCGCTCCCCTGCTCCTCTCTCTCAGGTCTACTCTCTACCCTCTGTGTTCAGGTCTGGGCTCTGCTCTCCCCTGCTCCTCTCTCTCTCAGGTCTACTCTCTACCCTCTGTGTTCAGGTCTGGGCTCTGCTCTCCCCTGCTCCTCTCTCTCTCAGGTCTAATCTCTACCCTCTGTGTTCAGGTCTGGGCTCTGCTCTCCCCTGCTCCTCTCTCTCTCAGGTCTAATCTCTACCCTCTGTGTTCAGGTCTGGGCTCTGCTCTCCCCTGCTCCTCTCTCTCTCAGGTCTAATCTCTACCCTCTGCGTTCAGGTCTGGGCTCTGCTCTCCCCTGCTCCTCTCTCTCTCAGGTCTACTCTAATCTCTACCGTCTGTGTTCAGGTCTGGGCTCTGCTCTCCCCTGCTCCTCTCTCTCTCAGGTCTAATCTCTACCCTCTGTGTTCAGGTCTGGGCTCTGCTCTCCCCTGCTCCTCTCTCTCTCAGGTCTACTCTCTACCCTCTGTGTTCAGGTCTGGGCTCTGCTCTCCCCTGCTCCTCTCTCTCTCAGGTCTACTCTCTACCCTCTGTGTTTAGGTCTGGGCTCTGCTCTCCCCTGCTCCTCTCTCTCTCAGCTCTAATCTCTACCCTCTGTGTTCAGGTCTGGGCTCTGCTCTCCCCTGCTCCTCTCTCTCTCAGGTCTACTCTCTACCCTCTGTGTTCAGGTCTGGGCTCTGCTCTCCCCTGCTCCTCTCTCAGGTCTACTCTAATCTCTACCCTCTGTGTTCAGGTCTGGACTCTGCTCTCCCCTGCTCCTCTCTTTTTCAGGTCTACTCTAATCTCTACCCTCTGTGTTCAGGTCTGGGCTCTGCTCTCCCCTGCTCCTCTCTCACTCAGGTCTACTCTAATCTCTACCGTCTGTGTGAGAGTGCAGACTTCTAGCTTTTCATTTTCACTCAGATTGTAGGGAAATTCCATCAGAACATACCCAAACTGCATAAGAATGTAAGTGTATTTGAAATGGTTAAAATAGTATTTATTTTAGAGTTGAGTCATCTTTTAAGACAACAAATTAAAATGATTCTGACAATAATGAGAAAGAGACTTCTCTATGATATAAATGAATCTGATCACTCAAATGGTTCAGGATGGAGCTGGGACGATAAACCTTTTGTTTGTTGACACCACCGATCACTTATCGCAGGCATTTTGCTGATATCGTTCATGATGATAAGTAGCCTTTTCTAGAGAAATGTAAAGTTTGAAATTAAATATGTTTGCTCAAATGAGTGGTTTGTTAATGGGACAATTAATGGTTACAACCATCAAACTAGTAATAGTAGTTTAAATTATATTTTTAAACTGTGGTGTACATGACTATTATAAAGCTATCGTTTTAGTTATTGTTATCACATCAATTAGAGCAATTTATCGCAACATGGAGTCTTGTCCCTTATCGCCCAGCTCTGCTCAGGTAGCTCATGCTCAAACACACACCAGTAGTTCATCATAAAGTCCTGGATGTCTCAGTGACAGCGGTGCAGACAGACAGCCTGTGTAGACAGACAGACTGAAACCTACGCCAAAACATGGGAACCAACCGGCCTTCCCCCATCCAAATAACTGGTCCCGGGGTTTTACATTTACGAGCGTGGAAAAAGCAGGATCTCCCAGATAAAAATGGCCGGGGTCAGAGGTGAAGTATCACTCTGATTTATTTACTAGGCAGAGAGATGGAGGCCCGGTCGACTAGATTCTGCCGTACATACATTCGCCTCGGGGATATGCCCCTGTTATGACAGAATGTCCACAAATATTTGCTGATGCTAACCAGAGCCCCGGTAAACAGTCATCTACGGGAGGAAGAATAGCAGTGTGATTTACATGGCATGTTACAGCAGCAAATGTGGGTGTTAGTTTGACATTTGTGTTAGTGTAAGGCATTTTGAATTCTGTAAGTTGAACTTGCCACACACCTTTGTAAAGCAAAGACCGACCATGTTGAAAATGTGATGTTTTGTGGAATTAAAAGTAAATGTATTGAGTGCAAATATCATAGCTATTTGCTCATTGGCACATGAACATACTGTGATCAACAAACAGCATACTGCCATGACAGAGATACTTGTCAGACCAGATAGATGACAGTGGGCCTCCTTGAATAGGAACCTTTAGTGTGATCCCCTGTCATACTGGGAGAGACATGGAGGGTGCTCCCATCTCTCCCTTCTTTCTCACCACCTCTCTCCACCTCTGCTGTCCTACGGTAGGCCAAACACTACCGTCTTTCATCACTGATGTCACCAAGGCCAGGTCCAACCAGACGCTGTGACCAAAAGTCACAGGTAGAGCGTTGGAGGTTGGGAAGGGGTTGTTGTTCGGGGGATATAAAGAACACAGGAGGCATGATTCACATGTTCACATGCACAGTGAGAGGGAGAGGGAGGAAGATCAAAGCCAGACTGCATGAGATGCAGACAGACAGACAGCCGCTGGGGCCCCACCCCCTTACATGAATAAGCCATAAGGATAAACAGGAGAATGGCGCCTCTCTGGAGGGGGCAACAGTATGAGACATGCAGTTAGCATTCATCTGGATATTTACTTCAATGTGTCCTGTTAAGCTTGTCTGTGGTGGGAATCTGATGCTAACCTCAACGTCCACTTGGGAATTAAAAATCTAGTTCATCCCACTTAACAATTCCCATGTGGAGTCTGACTAATGGCCTGTTGTTTTTTTGCAGTTTGAACCATGTTTGAAAACACGGTACGTGAACATGTGTAGCTAGTATTGCGTGATGTGTTGGATGATTAAATAATTCACATACTCTGTACTATAGCCATCAGAAAGGGCAGTGCCAGATATGTCTACTCTAAGTCATACCAGAAGGGAAAGGCCTATCCAGTAAACCTGGCTGGTCAGATACTGACTAGATTGGACGGTAGTCTCTAGTATCAGGGGTGGTGCTGATGTGAAGCACCCAGGGAGAGAGGTGTCGACAGCGGCGGGAGAGAGACAGGAGAGACCATGGTCTAGTTCTCTGCACTGGTTATGAGTAAGAGAAGCCAGGCTATGTCAAGCCCATGGGGATGTGTGTAGTGGTACAGGGTTGGGGTTCGGTGTTAGGTTCTCCATCTGTTCCCCAGCAACTCAGGCCTTTAAATTATTCAGTTAGGTTATTAGCTACACTTATCGTTGAGCCTCACGCCCCTGTCGATTAATCAGCTGTCAGAGCAGGTGCTTGGCTGTTACTGTTAAACCCACGACCAGGAGAGGAGCTGGGAGAAGCAAAGCTCTGGGTTTCGGGTTGTCAGGACCTGAATAATTTAGAGGTTTTAACCAATAACCGGGCTCACCGCCTTGTAAACACAAGCAATTTCATTAATCTGTGCTATTCTAAAGAGTTCAATCGAGGAATGTGCTTACAGGCTGAAAGTGTGAGTGAGAAAGTGAGCGCCTGTGTATTAAGTTACTGCCTAGCAAGCTTGGGTCCTGGAGAGTCATCCCATTTGATTGTTCGATCTACAAATAGGTTAAGCGTAAAGCAGAATAGGATAGTTGTTACCAACCACTGCGAAGGGACAGCGGTGGGTTTTTTGACTGTGAGCCGAGGCTAATTAGCTAGCGTATTAATTCCTATTTCTTTACTGTTCAGAAGTAGGGCCATTAAGTAAGTGCCAAGGAGAAAGTTTACATTTTACAACCAAATAAAATGTCAATTTTTTTATGTAAAGGGCATGTTATAGAAGAGTCCTCTTTTTTAAATTTGTGATTTCACTTGGTTTTGAGAAAGTTACCCCCCCCCCCCCACAACGCCATACACGTCTTTCGTTCTGCACTATATGGGCCACGTATTAACATTAGCAAAGGCTCCATAAACAAATCGGTCCTTTTAGAAATGGCAGAGCTCTGTGTAATGATGCAGGTCTTTTAGATGTTGCACACATGAAACTGTGTCATTCCGAACTTTATCCGCACCGTTGTGGCACAAATCCAAGTCATTGGACCGAATATTCAATTTTTTTTGGTGCCAAATCATCTGAAAGTATCTCAAATTGATTGTGAAGCCCAACAAAGTCACTTTATAAATGATTTGGAAGTGATGCACGAAAAATGCTAATCTCGGTCCCATGACATAAATGGGATTTGTGCCACAAATGCTAAAGTGTTAGCATGTGTAAACAATGCCAAGGAAACTTAACCAAAGTATGGATTGCTGTCATACCTTGTTCATAGAATGCTTACAGGGTAAGGAAATCCATGTAATTTTGTAATTTGGGTGAACTGCCCCTTTTTAAGTCATATTAATGTCACAGATTCAACATTTGAACTGCAGATGGTTATACAGTACCACAGTTATAGAGTGGCCATATTGGCAATAAACCTGTGATATGCTTGAAAATAGCCAGCAGAAGTTGATTCCTGTTCAATGATGGATTGGAAGGAATTTACAATATACATTATGGACATTAACCCTGTTCTAGAAATAAGACTACAACACCAAATAAGACAGCTACCATTGTGGAATACATTCATTTCATTTGAGAAATTAGGCAACACACTCTTATCCAGAGGAACGTGCAATAAGTGCATTCAGTAGAAGTAGTTAAAACATTACCTGTATGTACTAAACAGTGTGTGTGAAGACAGTAGACTAAACCGTTGCTGGTATTTCTGCAGCCAGACTGTATCATCCTGCAGCATAGATCACAGCGGGGTCAGAACCAGTCAGTGTTTAACATCCAAAGTACCTTCAGCCTAATGTGTGTCATCTGCCGTCTTAAATCATCCAGGCCCTGCTTTGATACCAACGCCAGCTTTCTGTCTGCGGAGCTACTGAAGCCCAGTATACATACTCCTCTCTGTGTGTGTTTCTGTGTGCATGTGTGTGTTTCTGTGTGTGTGTGTTTCTCTCTGTGTGTGTGTGTGTGTGTGTTTGACCAGTAGGTAGTGATTAGGCCATGCTCCCTCTGTGTCAGCACTGATAAGAAGGCCCAGGTCTACTTTGATAGGGCCACTGGCCTGTCAGGAAGCCTAGTTTAAACTGACAGCTTTATCCAGACGCTGTTTCCGCTCTCTTCCTGTAAGGATGTTATTGATAGGAGAGCACCAGGTCTCCTACAGCACTGGCCCCTAGGGAGAGGGATACACTGGTACCAGTAACCTGTGACTCAAGTAGTACACCAGACCACTATATGTTACGTATGGCAGTACACTAGGACCCATACTGTAGAGATGTAGTGATACAGCATTGGTCAGGGAAAGGGGGGATACCTCGTCATGTGTCTTCCGCGTTTAACCCAACCCCTCTGACTCAGAGAGGTGTGGGGGGCCTGCCTTAACCTACACCAGACCACTGTGTTATGGATGGGGGTAGACCAGGACCTCCAACACTGGCCCATAGTATACAGTAGGGACCTTGAGGACAGGGATACAGTGTTAACACATAGGGTCATTATAACTTCTACGTACCTTCTATCTATTTGTAGACGTTCAAGAGTGTCCTGGAGTGCTTTTTAACCAAAAAAACACTCCCCCTAACAAATGCTCCAGCGGGACACAGAATGAATGGGCTTGTGGGCCGGATCCTGTCCGCGGGCCGCATGTTGCCCACCCCTAGTGTAACCTAAGGTATCCTAAGGGTAAAGTAGTTTACTACAGCTTCTGCTGTGGGTCTATGACCATGTCTGTTATCCATGTGTTTAAAACAATAGTAGAGGGGTAAAACCACTACAAAGGCTGTGTCCCAACTGGCTCAAAACAAATGGGATGCATAGCAAGAACAATGTGCGGGAGCTTCTTTTCTTTGAGCTGTATTGTGTAAGAAAGAGGTTCATGTGCTGATACCTTTTGAATGATCTATTCCTTCTAGCTGATCACCAAAATACATCAGATTTATCAGATTTATTTATCAGGAATTCCTGCTTTTCTGTCGTGTGTGTGCTCCATTTGTCTTCGAGACAGAATCCAGATTTGCCACATTTTGTTATGTTGTCGTGGTCACATCCCTAACAATGTATTGAAGATTTAATATTATTTGTAATGGTGCACTTTCCGCTAATAAATCACAATGTTTACTGACTTACTGAGTGAGTGCTGCAGGGAGCCAATCGATTTCAGGCAAGATGGATGCAGCCATTACTGAATATTCTGTGTCAGGGAAATAGGCCTCTAATGACTCTACTGTCTAAATGGGATCCTGTACTGTTGTTTTCGCATGCTGCAGCCTGTGTCTTATCAATTACATCTCACTATGCATTATGCTACTAAACTGACATCACTATTGTTTATATTCTAGAATGACAAAAGTTCTGTTCTTATGTCCTTAGTTAGTCAGATGTCTCAAGGAATGGATTTTATAATGTGTGTTTTAATAGTATTCAACACACCTTTTCATATTTACAGAAGCGTTCGGGTGGCGCCCAAGAAGGTGGGCGGGGCTCCGTCCCCAGGCTCCTCCACTCCTGTCCCATCAGCCACCGCTGCCGTGGCGGCTACCGGGACACCAGTCAACAACGTTGCCGTGGTTTCCACGGGCGATGCCTCCCAGAGCACCACCGCTGAGGCTGCAGCCGGTGAGTCCCAGACATTAGGAGATATGTTAGGTGTCCCAGCAGTAAGGTTACCATGCTACGGAGACGGCCTGTCAGAAGCTGCATCAAAGAAGTAGTCAGTGACAATACCAATAATTCCGGCTAGCCCTGCCCAAGGAAAATACCTGTCAAAAAACAGTATTTTGGTCTTTGCTTCATTAGTCCACTGTTGATACTGTGTTTTACTGTTCAGAAGTAGGGCCATTAAGTAAGTGCCAAGGAGAAAGTTTACGTTTTACAACCAAATAAAATGTCAATTTTTTTATGTAAAGGCCATGTTATAGAAGAGTCCTCTTTTTTAAATTTGTGATTTCACTTGGTTTTGAGAAAGTTACCCCCTCCCCACAACGCCATACACGTCTTTCGTTCTGCACTATATGGGCCACGTATTAACATTAGCAAAGGCTCCATAAACAAATCGGTCCTTTTAGAAATGGCAGAGCTCTGTGTAATGATGCAGGTCTTTTAGATGTTGCACACATGAAACTGTGTCATTCCGAACTTTATCCGCACCGTTGTGGCACAAATCCAAGTCATTGGACCGAATATTCAATTTTTTTTGGTGCCAAATCATCTGAAAGTATCTCAAATTGATTGTGAAGCCCAACAAAGTCACTTTATAAATGATTTGGAAGTGATGCACGAAAAATGCTAATCTCGGTCCCATGACATAAATGGGATTTGTGCCACAAATGCTAAAGTGTTAGCATGTGTAAACAATGCCAAGGAAACTTAACCAAAGTATGGATTGCTGTCATACCTTGTTCATAGAATGCTTACAGGGTAAGGAAATCCATGTAATTTTGTAATTTGGGTGAACTGCCCCTTTTTAAGTCATATTAATGTCACAGATTCAACATTTGAACTCCAGATGGTTATACAGTACCACAGTTATAGAGTGGCCATATTGGCAATAAACAGTAAGGTTACCATGCTACGGAGACGGCCTGTCAGAAGCTGCATCGAAGAAGTAGTCAGTGACAATACCAATAATTCCGGCTAGCCCTGCCCAAGGAAAATACCTGTCAAAAAACAGTATTTTGGTCTTTGCTTCATTAGTCCACTGTTGATACAGTCCCGGAATGTTTTGCTTGTCTGCAGTGAAGTTTTCAAGATATTGAACTTTCAAAATACACACAGTGTCACCGTATGATGCATTTTGCAGCTTATCTGACAGTAAAAGAGTCGTCTTATCCTCTTCCTAAAACCTGTGTTGATACCACTCCCTAATCAGCCTCCTTAAGCCTTCGCAGTACTTCTATGTTAGGTTCCATAGATCAGTCCCTCAGTATAAGGCGGCAGGTAGCCTAGTGGTTAAGAACGTTGGGCCTGTAATCCCCGAGCCAGCTAGGTGAAAAATCTGCCGATGTGCCCTTGAGCAAGGCACTTAACCCTCATTGCTCATGTAAGTCACTCTGGATAAAAGCGTCTGCTAGATGAATAAAATGTAGGATAGTATTTCAGTGTGTCTTTCTGAATGTTCCCTCCACACTGTGTAATCCAGTTAGCCTGGAACACAGCAGAGCAGGCAGACCGAGCAGCATTATTACAGGATTAGTGCGTTATCAGGGATCACTGTCAGACACTATATAGTACAGTACTCTGACTGCAGCCCTAATACGGACTTTTATTCTGTCTTAATGGGGTATTTATTTAGGTTTGGCTTAAATGTGATGATGCCATGTTGACATTAGGTAAAGGAGTGATATTCTGTGTGTCGTAGAATTAGGAATTATACAGTGAATATGAATGATAACTTATAACAAGTTATAGAATCATAGATTCATGTATAAACTATATCAAGTCCACATTGTTTTCTATGCACCAGGCTCAGCTTAGTAAAAGTGCTCAAATTTCTTTCAACTCAAGTAGAAGTCTTGTCTATTGAGTGGAGTAGGACTCCTTTAGTCCATGGTGAGAGTCGGTAAACACTGGGCAGAAGACCTATTGACATTTCCTTTCATGTTCTGTGTGTGTGTGTGTGAATGTGTGTTTTAGGCGGGAAATGTTTGCGTAAGTGTGTGTGTGCAGTTTGAGAGGAGTGTGTGTGAAAGGCGGTAGAGTGTGTGTGTGTGTGTGTGTGTGTGTGTGTGTGTGTGTTTAAGGGGGGCCAGTGGGAGGATTAATGGAGATAAGTTAATTTACTCCTCCACTGTTTGAAGGAGCTACTTCATGTCCACCGGGAGCCTCTCAGCGGGCCACACAACACAGTGGTGCTTAAAGACGGGGCCCCGTGTCCACACACACACATTCCAGTCCACAGCCTGTCATTCCCTAAGAGTTATCCCCGCTCTGAGACCTTCCCTTACGGCTGGGAAAACAAGCCCACCGAACACCAGAGGATTCGCCTCCATGTATTCTGCCGGGCATTATGGAATTTATAGGCGACAGTGAAATAGAATTTATTGCCAGATCAATCAAACGTTGTGCTTTGTAGACGTTATAGACTCGTGTTTCTCTGCCGCGAGGACGGTGTCGTAAAGCACCTGGAAGTCATTTCATGAATATGCGCCCAAAGCGATGAAAGCAAATGTGTTAATTAAAAATAGTAGACTTTTTTGCTGACTTTATATAAAATAATTTTCACTATTTACCGGAACATTTTGAAATGGTTCAGTCCAATATCAGCTCAAAAGGCAAACGAATCCTGAATGCATAGTGGTGTGTAAAAGGAAAACCCTGCTAATATCCATAGCGGTTTGTAAAAAACAATCTGCATGAATATTCCCTGATGAATGTAGCATTAATTAGGCCATACATGAACAAAATGATCTGTGCCCAAGTGGAAGGAAGCTGTACGGAGGCAGCTCTACATCATCCACTATCTAACACCAGACAATTACACTACACTTATCCCACACACACATACATCCACCCGTTCTGGAACATTAGAATGGAAACCCTCAAACCAGATTTATTGAGCCACTCGTTCCTTCAGTGGAGTAATGTATTGGTGTGGAGGAGGGCCAATGTATTGTCATATCCTGCTATCAGACTAGTAATGGTACTAATACTGATAATGATACTGATACTAATAATGATACTGATAATGATACCGATAATGATACTGATACTGATAATGATACTAATAATGACACTAATAATGATACTGATAATGATACTGATACTAATAATGATACTGATGCTAATAATGATACTGATAATGATACGGATAATGATACTGATAATGATACTGATACTAATAATGATACTGATAATGATACTGATACTAATGATACTGATGCTAATAATGATACTAATACTGATAATGATACTAATAATGATACTGATAAGGATACTAATACTAATAATTATACTGAAGCTAATAATGATACTAATACTGATAATGATACTAATAACGATAACGATACTGATAATAATGATACTGATACTGATACTATTAATGATACTGATATTATTAATGATACTGATACTAATAATGATACTGATACTAATAATGACACTGATACTAATAATGATATTCATAACGATACTGATACTAATAATGATACTGATACTAATAATGATACTCATAACGATACTGCTACTAGTAATGATACTGATACTAATAATGATACTGATGCTAATAATGCTGTTACTGATGCTAATAATGCTGTTACTGATGCTAATAATGCTGTTACTGATGCTAATAATGCTGATAGTGATGCTAATAATGCTGTTACTGATGCTAATAATGCTGATACTGACGCTAATAATGATACTGATACTAATAATGATACTGATACTAATAATGAAACTGATACTAATCATGATACGAATAATGATACTGATGGTAATAATGATCCTAATAATGATACTGATGCTAATAATGATACTGATGCTAATAATGATACTGATGCTAATAATGATACTGATAATGATGCTAATAATGATACAAATAATGATACCGATACTAATAACGATACTGATACTGATAATGATGCGAATAATGATACGAATAATGATAGCAATAATGATACTGATAATGGTGCTAATAATGATACAAATAATGATACTGATGCTAATAATGATACTGATAATGATAATGATACTAATAATGATACTGATAATGATACTGATGCTAATAATGAACCACTGGATTATCTCCAGAAACCACATTTATACTCCACTCCTTTCTTTATGTAGAAATGCATTGAGGTGAATGAGGGAGGTGTGTGTGTGTGTGTGTGCGCTCTTCTGTTCGTGTGTGTCTACTGTCCTGTCCTGCTCCCAGACTAATAATGAGGCTCTCTGGTTTCTACCAGGATCAGCCAGCGCCAACCTGCCATCTGTCCCCACGCTGTCCCCAATGACCCGGGACACAGCCCCCAGTATGAGGTGATACAGACACACATTCTTAATTTTTGTCTATTTGTGTTGTGATGTTAGACAATATTGTGGATTCTGTAGTGGTTTTAGCTGCTGCTTTGTGGATCAATTTCAGTTATAAAGTCTCCTCTATGCATTTGAATATTCTATTCTACATATTTTCCGGGCGCTGACGTATTGATGTAAACGTGTAATCTGCATGTGTTTGAATATGAGTGTCTAATCTTCCCCTCAGTATCTCAGAGAGGCTGGAGCATGCTCTGGATAAGGCTGCACCCCTACTGAGAGAGATCTTTGTGGACTTTGCCCCCTTCCTCTCTCGCACCCTGCTGGGTAGTCACGGACAGGAGCTCCTCATCGAGGGCACCAGTAAGTACCCGTCTAGAGAGCATCATGGACCACATGGATTCCCACACAAATCAAATGCATTTATAAAGCCCTCTTTACATTAGCAGATGTCACAAAGTCCTTACACACACACACACACACACACACTACATTATAATGAAATCAAACTCGTCTTTTCTATGGACCACTTATCTCAATAAAAGGTTTCTCTAGATTTCCAACCTGACTGTCAATGATCTGAGGGCTAAACTTACCATCCCACCCTCAGACACAGCCACACTAGTATACACACTGCAGAATTACAGGCCATTTCACACGCTTCTTCATCTAAACAGCACGAACACAGGCCCTTTGGTAATGACATCAAGGCTGGTAAAGGCCTCAGTAGAGTGGATCAGTTTTAACTAACTGATTGTAGCTGTGCTGCGGTACAGGGAGGGGAGGGACGGGTCCTAGAGGCCTGGGTCAGGGGTCAGCCCACTAATGGGAGTGTTTGGGATGTCTACTGCCACCAAACAAAATGGAAAGTTGATTGATAGCTGCAGGGGGGATGAGGGGGGGTTAGGGATTTGTGTGTGTGTGGGTGGGTGTGTCTGGGAGTGTGGGGGGGATTATGTGTGTGTATCCATACATACGTGTGTGCGTTGGCGTGCACAGACCAGAGTAACTGAGAATGCAGAGGTCCCTTTTCCTCTCTGCATATGAAATGACCCCTGGCCACTCCACTGCCCCCACCCCCTGCCCCCCTCTTCCCCTCAGACCTTCCACCACTATAGGATCAATGAGACATATGCTGAACCACGTCTCAGCCTGTAATACAAGGCCCAATATGTATTAGTTTACAGTAACATCATGTCCACTCATTAGGCCACATCAATACTACTCTGTCCCCACGCAGATGTCGCCGGATTAGGTACTTATGGTCAGATTGTGTTTGTGTGTGTGGGGGGGGGGGTTCATTGGAGCGTGCACACACTACTACACACGTCTACATTTTTACTGAAGAAGGCAGCCAAAATGGTTGTCATGGCAGTGAGCTTGTATTTTAGTTTAAGCTTTCATTCTCTCCTTGTCTCTCTCTCGCTTTCTCTCTCTCGCTTTCTCTCTCTCGCTTTCTCTCTCTCTCGCTTTCTCTTTCACTTTCTCTCTCTCCCTCTCTCTCCACATCCTCTCTCTCTCCACGTCCTCTCTCTCTCTCTCTCTCGTCCCTCTCTCTCCACGTCCTCTCTCTCTCTCCCTCTCTCCTCCACGTCCTCTCTCTCTCTCTCATCCCTCTCTCTCCACGTCCTCTCTCTCTCCTCTCCCTCTCTCTCTCCACGTCCTCTCTCTCTCCCTCTCTCTCTCCACGCCTCTCTCTCTCTCCTCTCTCTCTCTCCACGGCCTCTCTCTCTCTCTCCTCTCTCTCTCTCTCTCCACGTCCTCTCTCTCTCGTCTCCCTCTCTCTCTCCACGTCCTCTCTTTCTCTCTCCCTCTCTCTCTCCACGTCCTACTATCTCTCTCTCTCACCCTCTCTCTCTCCACGTCCTCTCTCTCTCTCTCTCTCCCTCTCTCTCTCCACGTCCTCTCTCTCTCCTCTCTCTCTCCCTCTCTCTCTCCACGTCCATCTCTCCTCTCTCTCTCCTTCCGACGTCCTCTCTCTCTCATCTCTCTCCACGTCCTCTCTCCTCTCTCTCCACATCCTCCACTCGCTCTCCTCTCCTCCCTCTCGCGCCCACGTCCTCTCTCTCTCCTCTCTCCACGTCCTCTCTCTCTCTCTCTCCCTCGTCTCTCTTCACGTCCTCTCTCCTCTCTCTCTCTCCACTCCTCTCTCTCTCTCTCTCTCCACTCTCTCTCTCTCTCTCTCTCTCTCCCCTCCACGTCCTCTCTCTCTCTCTCCCTCTCTCTCTCTCTCTCCTCTCTCCTCTCTCTCTCCTCTCTCTCTCACTCTCCTCTCTCCTCTCCTCTCTCTCCTCTCTCTCTCCACGTCCTCTCTCTCTCTCTCTCTCTCTCTCTCTCCTCTCTCCTCTCTCCTCTCTCCACGTCCTCTCTCTCTCTCTCTCTCTCCCTCTCTCTCTCTCTCTCCTCTCTCTCTCTCCCTCTCTCCTCCTCTCTCTCTCTCTCCTCTCTCTCCCTCTCTCTCCCACGTCCTTCGTCTCTCCTTCTCTCCTCCTCTATCTCTCCACGTCTCTCTCTCTCTCTTCTCTCCCTCTCTCTCTCTCGCCACTGTCCTCGTGTCTCCTCTCTCCGTCCTCCCTCTCTCTCCTCCCACGTCCTCTCTCTCTCTCTCTCTCTCCCTCTCTCCAACGTCCTCTCTCTCTCTCTCTCTCTCCTCTCCTCTCTCCTCCGTCCTCTCTCTCTCTCATCTCTCCTCTCTCTCTGCCACGTCCTCTCTCTCTCCTTCTCCTCTCGCCTCTCCTCTCTCCAGAAGTCCTCTTCTCCTCCTCCCCTCTCCTTCCCGTGCCTCTCTCTCTCTCTCTCCTCTCTCTCCCTCTCTCTCTCCCACGTCCTCTCTCTCTCTCTCTCCTCTCTCTCTCCACGTCTCTCTCTCTCTCTCTCCCCCTCTCTCTCTCCACGTCTCTCTCTCTTCTCCCTCTCTCTCCCACGTCCTCTCTCTCTCTCTCCTCTCTCTCTCTCTCTCCTCTCTCTCTCTCCACGTCCTCTCTCTTTCTCCAGGTCTGATGTGTATGAAGTCCAGCAGTTCGGTGGTAGAGCTGGTCATGCTGCTCTGTTCTCAGGCAAGTCTTCCATCTTTGTCTCTTTACCCTCCACCTCTCTATTTCCTTCCCTCCCTCTCTCTCCCTCCTCTTCACCCCATCTGAGTTATCGTCCCTATCGTCCTCACCTTGAGTGCAGTAACTCCAGGATGGAGAGATGGAGGAACCATCTCTTCCTATCTCTCCTCCTCACCTCCCCTCAGGCCATTCCACAGTCACCCCAATCTCTCGTTCTCTTTCTCCAAACGAGAGAGAAGGCATCTTTAATGACCGCTGATATTGGCATTAAGGTCAAGGGTTCCCGACCTGTCCGTCCACCTTTGACCCTGGTGGCCCTCAGCGTTCCTCTGTGGTTGGGGCCAACCTGATGAGGAGGGGAAATGCTGCTTTGCATTGATTCCGGTTAGCAGCCTCCCCTTCTGTTTGGTTGTGTTTTGTGTCCAAGTTTATTTAGTGCGGCGCTGATGGAGTATTCATGAATACAGATGATGGAATCATAGTAGGTGTGGTGCAGCAGTAGATCAATGGGCTGGGTGTCAATAAACGAGATAGAGCACACAGCTAATGGTGGGGAGCAGGGATCAGGGAGAGGCCATGGTCTGATGGTCCTGACTGGACATTTACATGTATTAATAAACCGCACACACACTCAGGCAGACACACACACACACACACACACACACACACACACACACACACACACACACAGGTAAGCGCACACACGCATGCTCTCACACACACACACACACACACACACACACACACACACACACACACACACACACACACACACACACACACACATCTGTAAACACATACACACAAGTACACAGAAATACACAAACACCCATCCACACACATACAAACACCCCCACACCCACACACAGTGTGTTACACACACATACAAACACCCACACACTGTGTTACACATGGATGAGAGACACACCTCGTACATAATCACAAACATACTATTTCCTTATAGGCTTGTAAGAACACATACACTGCTCCTATACAGACAAGTACCCAACCAAATGCACTCACACCCCCACAGTGCAGAGACACACACACACACCCCCACGGTGCAGAGACACACACACACCCCCACAGTGCAGAGACACACACACACCCCCACAGTGCAGAGACGCACACACACCCCCACAGTGCAGAGACGCACTCACACCCCCACAGTGCAGAGACGCACTCACACCCCCACAGTGCAGAGACGCACTCACACCCCCACAGTGCAGAGACGCACTCACACCCCCACAGTGCAGAGACGCACTCACACCCCCACAGTGCAGAGACGCACTCACACCCCCCACAGTGCAGAGACGCACTCACACCCCCACAGTGCAGAGACGCACACTCACACCCCCACAGTGCAGAGACGCACACTCACACCCCCACAGTGCAGAGACGCACACTCACACCCCCACAGTGCAGAGACGCACACTCACACCCCCACAGTGCAGAGACGCACACTCACACCCCCACAGTGCAGAGACGCACACTCACACCCCCACAGTGCAGAGACGCACACTCACACCCCCACAGTGCAGAGACGCACACTCACACCCCCACAGTGCAGAGACGCACACTCACACCCCCACAGTGCAGAGACGCACACTCACACCCCCACAGTGCAGAGACGCACACTCACACCCCCACAGTGCAGAGACGCACACTCACACCCCCACAGTGCAGAGACGCACACTCACACCCCACAGTGCAGAGACGCACACTCACACCCCCACAGTGCAGAGACGCACACTCACACCCCCACAGTGCAGAGACGCACACTCACACCCCCACAGTGCAGAGACGCACACTCACACCCCCACAGTGCAGAGACGCACACTCACACCCCCACAGTGCAGAGACGCACACTCACACCCCACAGTGCAGAGACGCACACTCCACCCCACAGTGCAGAGACGCACACTCACACCCCCACAGTGCAGAGACGCACACTCACACCCCCACAGTGCAGAGACGCACACTCACACCCCCACAGTGCAGAGACGCACACTCACACCCCAAAGATGCAGGATAATAACTGTTTCCCTGCTGGGCCTTGTTTGTTAGCAGAAGAGGGGTTTCCTATTTAAAACACCACAAAAAACAGAAAACACAATTGATTAATGGCACCTCTCTCTCTGACCGCACTGCGCTTTTTTAATCTGTTTTATTTTAAAAAGAAACACCGCCTTTCATCTGCCTTTTTCCTCCTCCTCCCCTTTTCCTCCCCTCCTTCTCCCCTCCTCCTCCCCTCCATCCCATTTACTTCCCATTATTCACTTCACTTGTTCTCCAAAAGAGAGGTAATCTAGAGAGATTACACATCCGTTCTGGTGTCACCGGGGCAGTGTGGATGTGGGCTAGCAGGGCGCGGGGACGTCGGGGAGGGGAAGTGAACCCTAGTGGTCCTGGAGAGAGGGAGGGAGTAGAGAATAAATGACATGCTCTAATGCCCCTATTTGTCATATCTGTCAGGGTGTTGTTTAATGCTAATATAATCAAAGGCAGAATCTGGTGATTGCCGACCGAGAGAAAGAGGGCCCCTGGCCCCCAGTCCCACTGGTCTCTCTCTCTCTTTCTCTCTGAAGCATTATGACTTTCTCTCTCTCTATGGGAAAAGCGAACGGTCCAAGATGGCGTTGATTGCTTCAGTAAATCATCCAACCAAATTCTCTCACAGCCGAAGCAAATGTAATTGTGTTGTTGTGTAGGCGGGAGGGGGGTGTTGGGGAGTATGGTGATATGATCTACCTTGATGAGGAGAGAGAGGGACCGGGGGCTCAGAGAGAGAGAGGGACCGGGGCTCAGAGAGAGAGAGGGACCGGGGCTCAGAGAGAGAGAGGGACCGGGGCTCAGAGAGAGAGAGGGACCGGGGCTCAGAGAGAGAGAGACACCGGGGCTCAGAGAGAGAGAGACACCGGGGCTCAGAGAGAGAGAGGGACCGGGGCTCAGAGAGAGAGAGGGACCGGGGCTCAGAGAGAGAGAGGGACCGGGGCTCAGAGAGAGAGAGGGACCGGGGCTCAGAGAGAGAGAGGGACCGGGGCTCAGAGAGAGAGAGGGACCGGGGCTCAGAGAGAGAGAGGGACCGGGGCTCAGAGAGAGAGAGGGACCGGGGCTCAGAGAGAGAGAGAGGGACCGGGGCTCAGAGAGAGAGAGAGAGGGACCGGGGCTCAGAGAGAGAGAGAGAGGGACCGGGGCTCAGAGAGAGAGAGAGAGGGACCGGGGCTCAGAGAGAGAGAGAGAGGGACCGGGGCTCAGAGAGAGAGAGAGAGGACCGGGGCTCAGAGAGAGAGAGAGAGGGACCGGGGCTCAGAGAGAGAGAGAGAGGGACCGGGCTCAGAGAGAGAGAGGGACCGGGGCTCAGAGAGAGAGAGGGACCGGGGCTCAGAGAGAGAGAGGGACCAGGGGCTCAGAGAGAGAGAGAGGACCGGGCTAGAGAGAGAGAGAGAGGGACCGGGGCTCAGAGAGAGAGAGAGCAGAGGGACCGGGGCTCAGAGAGAGAGAGAGAGAGGGCCGGGGCTCAGAGAGAGAGAGGGACCGGGGCTCAGAGAGAGAGAGAGAGAGAGCGGACCGGGGCTCAGAGAGAGAGAGAGGGGACCGGGGGCTCAGAGAGAGAGAGAGGGACCGGGGCTCAGAGAGAAGAGAGAGGGACCGGGCTCAGAGAGAGAGGGACCGAGGGGCTCAGAGAGAGAGAGGGACCGGGGCTCAGAGAGAGAGAGGGACCGGGGCTTCAGAGAGAGAGAGGGACCGGGGCTCAGAGAGAGAGAGGGACCGGGGCTCAGAGAGAGAGAGGGACCGGGGCTCAGAGAGAGAGAGGGACCGGGGCTCAAGAGAGAGAGAGGGACCGGGGCTCAGAGAGAGGAGAGAGAGAGAGAGAGGGACCGGGGCTCAGAGAGAGAGAGAGAGAGAGGGACCGGGGCTCAGAGAGAGAGAGAGAGAGAGGACCGGGGCTCAGAGAGAGAGAGAGAGAGAGAGACCGGGGCTCAGAGAGAGAGAGAGAGGGACCGGGGCTCAGAGAGAGAGAGGGGACCGGGGCTCAGAGAGAGAGAGAGAGGTATGTTGTCTACCTCACTTGCTTTGGCAATGTTAACACATGTTTCCCATGCCAATAAAGCCCTTGAATTGAATTGAATTGAAATTGAGAGGGACCGGGGCTCAGAGGAGAGAGAGAGAGAGAGAGGGACCGGGGCTCAGAGAGAGAGAGAGAGAGAGAGGGACCGGGGCTCAGAGAGAGAGAGAGAGAGAGAGAGAGAGAGAGGGGGACCGGGGCTCAGAGAGAGAGAGGGACCGGGGCTCAGAGAGAGAGAGAGAGAGAGAGGGACCGGGGCTCAGAGAGAGAGAGAGAGGGACCGGGGCTCAGAGAGAGAGAGAGAGAGAGAGGGACCGGGGCTCAGAGAGAGAGAGAGAAAGAGAGACCGGGGCTCAGAGAGAGAGAGGGACCGGGGCTCAGAGAGAGAACAAGATCTGTTTTTCTTCCCTGGGTTAAATTCCATCTTCCAGCCAGACTTGTGTTGTGGCGATAATTACATTTTTCCCCGTGATTTGCGTGCACCTCTGTTTCCCCTCTCTCTCTCTGACTGGGAAAGTGAGAGAAACAAGGAAAGAAAGGCAGGGAGTGATTGATGATGTTATGTAGCCCAGCTGAAGGGCCCTCTGGCACAGGAAATGCTCTTGAACCCCACAGGAAGTGCTTCAATCGGCGGCCATCTTGAGAATGTAGACCCTAGCGTTGGTCTGCGAGCCCCAAGCATTGGTCTGCAATGGGAGGAGATTGAGATGATTTTGATTGATTTGTCTCTCTTCTCTCTTCCCCACCCTCCTCCTCTCACTTCATCCCTCTCATCCAAGATGGTGTGATGCGATAGCTATCGTGTCTGAAATGTTTTATTATTTTCCTGAGGGGTTGAGATGGAGTGGGACCGGGGTCAGAGGTCGAGAGGCTAGGGGCCACAGAGGAGTTTTTAATCATGCCTCGTATGAGACATACAACACAGGGCCACTTCAGCCTGGCATTGAGGAGGGGATACTAAACCACTGTTTGATAGGACCCCGTCTGTAAAGAACGCTACTCTACCCAATTAAAGATCCATTTTGATCTGAGATCAGAGACATTAATGTCAGAGACGTTATTGCTTCATTGCTTGGTCTCTTGTGGTTGTATTGATCAGCATATACAAAGTGATGGAATAATGGCGTGGTGGTGTGGTTTCATAAACATGGCTTGAACTCTACCTAGTGATAGATCCAGCATTTCTCTCTCTAGGATGACGTGTAGCTGTAGTATCCTGTACCGTAGGTCCAGTTGTTGTTTACAAGGTTGTTGATTAAAGAAGGCATTTCATTTGGCTGTTTAATGTTTCAATTAACTCATTGGTTTTCTGGCATCCGTGGGCTTTTTAGTAAGTCAACCAGAAATGTTATTTTCATTGGGATGACAATCTAACTTTGGGTTGATGAGGAACTGCATCCACGCTCAGTGTTAGTCGAATCCTTTGGACTAAAAGGAGGGATGGAAGAGATGGCTCTGATCCAGCTCCCCAAGCGGAGTATCAAGACATCCTGTTCCTCTCAGGTAATTGCTTGCGATGGATCCTTCAAAGCTGAGACTTGTTGGGTATTACGTGACTATCATCTCTGAGATTTTGTCAGTCCGAGCTCACCGCTCTCTCCTCAAGGCCTCTCTCCTCATCGACAACGGCCTTAATTCGCCGTGACAGGCTCTCTCCATGACAACGAACAGTGGCCTAGCTTCTCTCTGTCACCATGTCGGATCTACAGCCTTCAAAGGTGCATCACTTAAAAAGGTTTCCATCCACAACACTGATAAGTAGATAATGCTGACTCAGTTAAAGGTGTGTGTGTGTGTGTGTGTGTGTGTGTGTGTGTGTGTGTGTGTGTGTGTGTGTGTGTGTGTGTGTGTGTGTGTGTGTGTGTGTGTTGTGTGTGTGTGTGTGTGTGTGTGTGTGTGTGTGTGCATACGTGTGCTAAGCTAGTCTCCTCCACTCTGATAAATCATCTCATTGGATACAGGACAGTCCACTATCAGAGAGGCGTCTGTCAAATAAATCAGCCAGCAGCGCTGTCTGTGTCCTGTAGGTCACTGGTTATTGTCTGTCAGGACATCCAACCTTACAGCACTTATCACTACATCCCTCCTGTACATAGAGAGGTGTGGAGGGAGGAGTCAACTACCATCCTGTACATAGAGAGGTGTGGAGGGAGGAGTCAACTACCATCCTGTACATAGAGAGGTGTGGAGGGAGGAGTCAACTACCATCCTGTACATAGAGAGGTGTGGAGGGAGGAGTCAACTACCATCCTGTACATAGAGAGTTGGTGGAGACATCAACTACCATCCTGTACATAGAGGTGTGGAGGGAGGAGTCAACTACTATCCTGTACATAGAGAGGTGTGGAGGGAGGAGTCAACTACCATCCTGTACATAGAGAGGTGTGGAGGGAGGAGTCAACTACCATCCTGTACATAGAGAGGTGTGGAGGGAGGAGTCAACTACCATCCTGTACATAGAGAGGTGTGGAGGGAGGAGTCAACTACCATCCTGTACATAGAGAGGTGAAGTGGGGAAGTCAACTACCATCCTGTACATAGAGAGGTGTGGAGGGAGGAGTCAACTACCATCCTGTACATAGAGAGGAGTCAACTAGCCTGCTGTACATAGAGAGGTGTGGAAGGAGGAGTCAACTACCATCCTGTACATAGAGAGGTGTGGAGGGAGGAGTCAACTACCATCCTGTACATAGAGAGGTGTGGAGGGAGGAGTCAACTACCATCCTGTACATAGAGAGGTGAAGTGGGGAAGTCAACTACCATCCTGTACATAGAGAGGTGTGGAGGGAGGAGTCAACTACCATCCTGTACATAGAGAGGAGTCAACTAGCCTGCTGTACATAGAGAGGTGTGGAAGGAGGAGTCAACTACCATCCTGTACATAGAGAGGTGTGGAGGGAGGAGTCAACTACCATCCTGTACATAGAGATGTGTGGAGGGAGGAGTCAACTACCATCCTGTACATAGAGAGATGTGGAGGGAGGAGTCAACTACCATCCTGTACATAGAGAGGTGTGGAGGGAGGAGTCAACTACCATCCTGTACATAGAGAGGGGTGTGGAGGGAGGAGTCAACTACCATCCTGTACATAGAGAGTTGGTGGAGACATCAACTACCATCCTGTACATAGAGAGGTGTGGAGGGAGGAGTCAACTACCATCCTGTACATAGAGAGGTGATGTGGGGAAGTCAACTACCATCCTGTACATAGAGAGGTGTGGAGGGAGGAGTCAACTACCATCCTGTACATAGAGAGGTGTGGAGGGAGGAGTCAACGACCATCCTGTACATAGAGAGGAGTCAACTAGCCTGCTGTACATAGAGAGGTGTGGAGGGAGGAGTCAACTACCATCCTGTACATAGAGAGGTGTGGAGGGAGGAGTCAAGTACCATCCTGTACATAGAGAGGTGTGGAGGGAGGAGTCAACTACCATCCTGTACAGAGAGGTGTGGAGGGAGGAGTCAAGTACCATCCTGTACATAGAGAGGTGTGGAGGGAGGTGTCAACTACCATCCTGTAAATAGAGAGGTGTGGAGGGAGGAGTCAACTACCATCCTGTACATAGAGAGGTGTGGAGGGAGGAGTCAACTACCATCCTGTACATAGAGAGGTGTGGAGGGAGGAGTCAACTACCATCCTGTACATAGAGAGGTGTGGAGGGAGGAGTCAAGTACCATCCTGTACATAGAGAGGTGAAGTGGGGGAGTCAACTACCATCCTGTACATAGAGGTGTGGAGGGAGGAGTCAACTACCATCCTGTACATAGAGAGGTGAAGTGGGGGAGTCAACTACCATCCTGTACATAGAGAGGTGTGGAGGGAGGAGTCAACTACCATCCTGTACATAGAGAGGTGTGGAGGGAGGAGTCAACTACCATCCTGTACATAGAGAGGTGTGGAGGGAGGAGTCAACTACCATCCTGTACATAGAGAGGTGTGGAGGGAGGAGTCAACTACCATCCTGTACATAGAGAGGTGTGGAGGGAGGAGTCAACTACCATCCTGTACATAGAGAGGTGTGGAGGGAGGAGTCAACTACCATCCTGTACATAGAGAGTTGGTGGAGACATCAACTACCATCCTGTACATAGAGGTGTGGAGAGAGGAGTCAACTACCATCCTGTACATAGAGAGGTGAAGTGGGGAAGTCAACTACCATCCTGTACATAGAGAGGTGTGGAGGGAGGAGTCAACTACCATCCTGTACATAGAGAGGTGATGTGGGGAAGTCAACTACCATCCTGTACATAGAGAGGTGTGGAGGGAGGAGTCAACTACCATCCTGTACATAGAGAGGTGTGGAGGGAGGAGTCAACGACCATCCTGTACATAGAGAGGTGAAGTGGGGAAGTCAACTACCATCCTGTACATAGAGAGGTGTGGAGGGAGGAGTCAACTACCATCCTGTACATAGAGAGGAGTCAACTAGCCTGCTGTACATAGAGAGGTGTGGAGGGAGGAGTCAACTACCATCCTGTACATAGAGAGGTGTGGAGGGAGGAGTCAAGTACCATCCTGTACATAGAGAGGTGTGGAGGGAGGAGTCAACTACCATCCTGTACATAGAGGTGTGGAGGGAGGAGTCAACTACCATCCTGTACATAGAGAGGTGTGGAGGGAGGAGTCAACTACCATCCTGTACATAGAGAGGTGAAGTGGGGGAGTCAACTACCATCCTGTACATAGAGAGGTGTGGAGGGAGGAGTCAACTACCATCCTGTACATAGAGAGGTGTGGAGGGAGGAGTCAACTACCATCCTGTACATAGAGAGGTGTGGAGGGAGGAGTCAACTACCATCCTGTACATAGAGAGGTGTGGAGGGAGGAGTCAACTACCATCCTGTACATAGAGAGGAGTCAACTAGCCTGCTGTACATAGAGAGGTGTGGAGGGAGGAGTCAACTACTTAATAGCGTTGGGCTAGTAACCGAAAGGTTGTTGGTTTAAATCCCAGAGCCGACCAGGTGAAAGATGTGCTGATGTGCCCATGACCAAGGCTCTTAATGCTAATTGCTCTTGTAAATTCCTCTGGATAAGTGTCTGCTAAATGACTCAAATGTAAATGCTGTGTAAGGCAGTACAGTTTTGTTTCTACATTTCACCATGTACACAACCTGACAAGTACAGACACTGATATGAGAACGAGAGCGAGGCAAGTACATTCCGAACCCTTATGAGTTTGGAACCTGGAAGGTAAGATAACACTATATTAATAGTGCCTGTCAGTCTCCACTCTGCATGTCAGGTAAAAAAAATCCTTTATTTGAAACAGGATTATGTTCACGTATAAATAATCCCAATTTACGCCTGTCATTTTGAACCCCCCCCCCCCCCCCCCCCCCCCCCTCGAGCCTGAGCAGACTCACAGTAAAACAGCCTGGTGCCAAATTAAAATCCACTCAATTTTAGGAGGTCCCCCTGGCCACTAGGCCCCTCTTCCTGTCAGGAAGGGTCCCCCTCTAGCTGCATAGCTCACATCAGCAGGGTGCCGCAAGAATGAAGTGCCGGTTGGTGTTACTGTTTTCACTCCTCCCAGCCAGGAGAGTACCTTTCAAAGACTGTCTAAGTCTGATATTACCCCTCTCCCCCGAGCCAGGAGAGTACCTTTCAAAGACTGTCTAAGTCTGATATTACCCCTCTTCTCCGAGCCAGGAGAGTACCTTTCAAAGACTAAGTCTGATATTACCCCTCTCCTCCGAGCCAGGAGAGTACCTTTCAAAGACTGTCTAAGTCTGATATTACCCCTCTCTGACCAGACAGGAGAGTACCTTTCAAAGACTGTCTAAGCCTGATATTACCCCTCTCTGACCAGACAGGAGAGTACCTTTCAAAGAATGTCTAAGCCTGATATTACCCCTCTCTGACCAGACAGGAGAGTACCTTTCAAAGACTGTCTAAGTCTGATATTACCCCTCTCTGACCAGACAGGAGAGTACCTTTCAAAGAATGTCTAAGCCTGATATTTCCCCTCTCTAACGAGACTGGAGGGGGACACTGGTGTGTCGATAGGCTACAGACCCTGGGCTGTGCCCCGTGGCACACGGTTGGGGTTTAGGGGGCTGGTGAGGGGGAGGAGAGAGGGAGGAAAAATAACACTTTGATTGCACTGATCTTGAACCTTATGTGTGTGTTTGAGTACGCAGCAGGGTGTTTGCTCCGGCTGTGAAGAGTGATGGGGAAAGCATTCGGCCCCGGAGTTTCAGAGCATTCCTCCTCCACGTCTTTCACCTTCCCCCACGTCCCCTGGTCCCTAAACATCTCATACTACATGGCTACCCTCTTGAATCATTAAAAAGTCAGCAGAAAGGGATAGAAATGCAACCAGTGGACATCTGTGAATACTTGTTTGGTCTCGTCATTGATTGATTGATTGATTGATTGATTGATTGATTGATTGATTGATTGATTGATTGATTGATTGATTGAAATGTTATTGGGAAAAAGATGTACTGGGTGCAACCCAGGGATAACATGGTTAACCAAAATTAACTTGTTTCCAACGTGGCCCCCAATGGAATACACACAATATGGACAAAACACAAGAAAACAACAGTAATCCCTACAGTACAAAACAGCCCCATACAACACCATACAAGCATAGAATAAATCAATACAAAACCACCCTACCTTGTTATGTATGTACCACCTGGTTTTATAACCCACTTTGTAATCCAAGGCAGATCACACCAATAACTTTTCAATGTCTGCCTTGATCACAAACAGAAGACTAAGTGAGAAAGTCAACCACAGACAGACATCTCCAGGTTGTTTTCACCTTCGGGTCATTAAGAGTCGTAGTCCTCTAGCTCTCAGGTCAGAGAGTATTGCTCTTGTAGCCGTAGTGATGCCGTGCTCCGGGCACGCGGGGGTTTAAACTCCAAGTCCTGCCGCTCTCTATTTTCAGCCTAGAGGTTAAAGGTCAGGGGTCGGGAGAAGCCAAGTGCTCCAGGGAAGAAAGTCAATGTCTGCTGATCTGCCCATTGACTTGAGGAGAGGTGTCCATCTGTTAAACAGGTTAACTCTGGAAGGGTCGGATCACTGGAGCTCTGACAATGAACCATATTATCAGCTATTGCACTGGATTAGTGCAGGTTTACTGTTGGATGGTGAGAACATAGTTTAGCATTGATAATATTTTGGGGTGATTTCAAACTCGTGTTTGCTTGTATTTTTTACCCTAGAAATGACCCATGTGAGTGTCTTATTAGTCATTTCCACTATTCTCAATCACCACCCTTAAATACTAATCACTCCTCAACCCAGATCGTTATTTCATCTAGGCTTTTTTGACAGATAAATATTAGTATTTTTTTGGTGTGAATGTGATCACACAAACATGGAAGCAAGCCATTTTTTGAGAGAGGTTTTCCTTAAACACAGATGGCATCTGAGAACTGGCATGTGGGGTTGTTGAGTGTTGAGGAAGTCCCATCCGCAATTAGACTTTGTCGACACTCGCTGTCACAAGTCCTTTTGATACGGCGACCAGATTAGGAAATGAACGAGTCAACTTCCTTATCCTGCAGCAACTGGTGACAGGTGGAATGAGCATTCTTCTGTTGACTCTGAAATTAATGCATCTTGTTTGCACTCTCATCGTAGACAAAGCTTATCAATTAGGAATGTTTTTTAAGTTTGCAAGTAAAGAGACATTTGGATACAAATGAGAATATTCTGTCATTTCACAAACATTTATGTTTCATTATTCTGAACGGCTTCTGTGTCACCGTCTTGTCTCCACGTGGTTAAAAGGGTTAACCACCAACGTCACATCATGTCTACTAGTATCATCTACTACAAATGCATGTTTCTGTGGCTTTACTGACACGGTTTCTTATTCTGTCTTTTTCATTCTTAAATGTGAAACCGATGGACAACAATGAATGAGTTCTGTTCCTGCGTCAGCCCTTAACAGGAGCGCACGGCATGTTATGTCTAGCAGTTCTCGTCGTGACTGTACGACTCCACGTAATTCAGTTTCCTCCTGACCAAACAGACACAGTAGTAATGTTTTGTTTGTATTTGTACAAGGCGTAGCTGTAACAACAAGACTACTCCGCGTCCCAAATAGCAGCCTATTCCCTAAATTGTGCACCGTAGGCCCCGGTTAAAAAGTATCAAGTAGTGCACTAAATAGGGAATAGTGTTCCATTTGGGACAGAACTCTCCCGGACGTATTTTTCGTTCTCATTCCGAAGCTGAAAGGAAACGCACAGTACACACTTAGCGCTTACGACGATTCGTGCTCTCTTTGTCTCCTGTAGAGTCATATTCCCCATCCCCTTTACCAAACTAACAAATACTTGTGATTATGACTGATGGGACTGAAACACACAAACGACTTGTTTATTTTTGGTGAGGAGAACCCAGGCTGGTTTTTTGGGGGGGTGGGTTAACAGGGTTTGGTGTGGTGTTGTGCCCGGGCTTGATGTTTCAAAGAGGAGTGTGGGAAGTCTGTGTTTTGTCACTAGTTGTGGAGTTTAAACCTTCATTATGGATAATCAGTGGTAATGAGGAAGTGTGGGTGGGTGGGTGTGTGGGTGGGTGGGTGTGTGGATGGGTGTGGGGACTCATGGCCATGGAGTCATCAGACATAAACCAAACATAGAAACTGGCTTATTGACTTCTGATTGAGAATGGCATTTGGTTTGCATGGAGCTTGACTTTTGATTCTGACATTGGGGAAACACACACACGCTGGGTTATGGTCCAACATCAGGATCACATTGACTGGTGGTCGTACCGATGAGACAGGACCAGGGGTAGAACATCTTGTCAGGTCAGAGGTGAGAGGTCACAAATGGCTGCGTGTATCCTCTCATCAGGGTAAGGATGGGGTTATGGAATGGCCCTTATCACAGCCATAAAAGCCTGACCGCACTGACCAGGGCAGCCAAAGAAATCCATACCCCATCACAGAGCTGTCTGATAGATAGCCTCCCGTTTGTCACCATGAGGTGTGTGTGACCCCTCTGATTAGGGTCATAACCTTTTTTAATTCAACAATAATGTCATTTTCTGTCTCATAACGGGGACATTAGTCTTGTTTATATGACCTTGGCGTGCCTGTTCAGAATGCCTCGTGGGGATCTGTGGTAATGTGAAGTGGGATGGTTAATCACAAGTGATTGAAAAAAATACTTTAAACTTCTGCTCCATGCCATTGTACTGTAAATAGATTTCATTTTCACACCAGCAGAACTTACATCAAAAGATGCTGTGTGTCCATGATGAGCTCTGTTTTGGAATATATCAAACAAGATCCCTTCCGTCACTAGAACAGTTCAATAGTATCCAGAGGGCAGCAGTAAGGAAACTCTCCGCTCTCAGGAGACAACGTCCCCTTTCTCCTTCTTCCTGGTTGTTCCTGAGAGCAGAGCCAGACCTGTTTACGTCTGCACTTCCTGTGGTGTTTATTTCAGGCCCGGTAGGACAGCGTGGCGCAGCGCTGCATAGCATAACATAGAGTAGCATTGCGTGTTCCCCACTGCTTGCAGGGAAGGTCTGCCGAGGCTCATGGCTATCGTCATTCAGCCTTTGAGGCCCATTGGCCTGGGTCATGTTCTTTAGGGCAGGCAACGGAAAACGTTTTCAAATGTTTTTCAACAGAAAATGAAAATGGGTGGCTCTTATTGGATAAATCGAGGTTGTCCCTCCCCATTTGGTGCCCAAAACAGGGCTCACTGTCAAACTCACTGTTTCTACTCCCCTCACAGACACACTGGCCTATTCCCTCTGTGCACACTTTATTATGACTGTGTAGTCAACGCCAATAGGGCCTGACGGGACACAAAACACTGCTGCATTCTGGTTAAATTACCCAAGTCTGTTATCCCACTAATCTACAGTTGGTTACAGGCTGGTTGAGGATGTACAGGCATTGGGACAGAATGGTTACTGTTCTGCCTGGGTGTGATTGGTTCTGATGTCTTTCCATTTGTCATATTATCAAGGTGGAAAATCTGTGTTGCTGTTGAAAATCATAATGTGTGCACGTACACACACACACACACACACACACACACACACACACACACACACACACACACACACACACACACACGTCTGATTTGGTATTCGAAGCAAATGAGCTCTCTCTCCTCTAGCTCTGTCTGTCATCTATCTTCAGCCCCCAGGCCTCTGTATGTTTACCAAGGACGTCTACACACACCAACACCCAGCTTCCAGCTCCCTCTATCAGTTGAAGAGATGATGACAGCACAGTTAAATACACTGACCACTGTCCTGTCACACACACACACACACACACACACACACACACACACACACACACACACACACACACCGTAACCCTCCCTCCACTTGTTAACACAGTTGGACCTTGTTTGTTTTGGTTACAATGTATCCGTTTTCACTACCAGTCAAATAGTGTTAGATATACAGTATATCACTGTGTGTGTAAAGGAAGATTTTGGGGGTCAGGGTTTGTTTACTGTCACAGGAAACAACTAGTGTCAGGGCATTAGCTCTTTGAATGTTTTCTATCCGTATCACCAAGAAAGGGGAAGGAGAGAGCGAGAGCTAAACGTCCGACCCACATGCCCAGCTCCTTGTTGTTTTATTATTCTTCTGACGGTTGCGTTGAGAAGGTGTTGAAAGATTGAACCGAACATGAAAGACGACGACCGTCAAGTTTCCTTTCCTGACCAAATTGCCGATTTAAACTCACTCAGGGCCGCCTTGGCGTTTCAGCTGCGGTTTATTGAATTGTTTAGACTGACACCTTTGACCATAACATTGCTCAAAGGGAGGAAATGTGTGAGTTATATCATGATAAATGCCTTCACTTCCCTCCCTTCTCATTCCTCTCCTCCAGCGAGCTGACTGCCAGAAACAGCAGCTCTTCTATAGGGCTGCTATGTATACCAGCTGACTGCTCCTTGTTCAGGCTCACTCAACATAATATTATACAGACATAATTGGTGCTGAGGGCGGAAGGGGCAAAATGAATCTTTATTTCTCATTCTAACTGTTCCTTCATTTACCCCTCTGTCCATCCACACTGACTTATGTGTAAAGTCATGTGCATAGAGTAACAGTATGTGGTTTCTGTGTTGTTGCTAATGTCCCCGTATGCGGTTTCTGTGTTGTTGCTAATGTCCCCGTATGCGGTTTCTGTGTTGTTGCTAATGTCCCCGTATGCGGTTTCTGTGTTGTTGCTAATGTCCCCGTATGCGGTTTCTGTGTTGTTGCTAATGTCCCCGTATGCGGTTTCTGTGTTGTTGCTAATGTCCCCAGTATGCGGTTTCTGTGTTGTTGCGAATGTCCCCAGTATGCGGTTTCTGTGTTGTTGCTAATGTCCCCAATATGTGGTTTCTGTGTTGTTGCTAATGTCCCCGTATGCGGTTTCTGTGTTGTTGCTAATGTCCCCGTATGCGGTTTCTGTGTTGTTGCGAATGTCCCCAGTATGTGGTTTCTGTGTTGTTGCTAATGTCCCCAGTATGCGGTTTCTGTGTTGTTGCTAATGTCCCCAGTATGCGGTTTCTGTGTTGTTGCTAATGTCCCCAGTATGCGGTTTCTGTGTTGTTGCTAATGTCCCCGTATGCGGTTTCTGTGTTGTTGCTAATGTCCCCGTATGCGGTTTCTGTGTTGTTGCTAATGTCCCCGTATGCGGTTTCTGTGTTGTTGCTAATGTCCCCGTATGCGGTTTCTGTGTTGTTGCTAATGTCCCCAGTATGCGGTTTCTGTGTTGTTGCGAATGTCCCCAGTATGCGGTTTCTGTGTTGTTGCTAATGTCCCCAATATGTGGTTTCTGTGTTGTTGCTAATGTCCCCGTATGCGGTTTCTGTGTTGTTGCTAATGTCCCCGTATGCGGTTTCTGTGTTGTTGCGAATGTCCCCAGTATGTGGTTTCTGTGTTGTTGCTAATGTCCCCAGTATGCGGTTTCTGTGTTGTTGCTAATGTCCCCGTATGCGGTTTCTGTGTTGTTGCTAATGTCCCCAGTATGCGGTTTCTGTGTTGTTGCTAATGTCCCCAGTATGTGGTTTCTGTGTTGTTGCGAATGTCCCCAGTATGTGGTTTCTGTGTTGTTGCGAATGTCCCCAGTATGTGGTTTCTGTGTTGTTGCGAATGTCCCCAGTATGTGGTTTCTGTGTTGTTGCGAATGTCCCCAGTATGTGGTTTCTGTGTTGTTGCTAATGTCCCCAGTATGTGGTTTCTGTGTTGTTGCTAATGTCAAATCAAATCAAATTGATTTATATAGCCCTTCGTACATCAGCTGATATCTCAAAGTGCTGTACAGAAACCCAGCCTAAAACCCCAAACAGCAAGCAATGCAGGTGTAGAAGCACGGTGGCTAGGAAAAACTCCCTAGAAAGGCCAATACCTAGGAAGAAACCTAGAGAGGAACCAGGCTATGTGGGGTGGCCAGTCCTCTTCTGGCTGTGCCGGGTGGAGATTATAACAGAACATGGCCAAGATGTTCAAATGTTCATAAATGACCAGCATGGTCGAATAATAATAAGGCAGAACAGTTGAAACTGGAGCAGCAGCACAGTCAGGTGGAAGTTGAAACTGGAGCAGCAGCATGGCCAGGTGGACTGGGGACAGCAAGGAGTCATCATGTCAGGTAGTCCTGGGGCATGGTCCTAGGGCTCAGGTCAGTTGAAACTGGAACAGCAGCATGGCCAGGTGGACTGGGGACAGCAAGGAGTCATCATGTCAGGTAGTCCTGGGGCATGGTCCTAGGGCTCAGGTCCTCCGAGAGAGAGAAAGAAAGAGAGAAGGAGAGAATTAGAGAACGCACACTTAGATTCACACAGGACACCGAATAGGACAGGAGAAGTACTCCAGATATAACAAACTGACCCCAGCCCCCCGACACATAAACTACTGCAGCATAAATACTGGAGGCTGAGACAGGAGGGGTCAGGAGACACTGTGGCCCCATCCGAGGACACCCCCGGACAGGGCCAAACAGGAAGGATATAACCCCACCCACTTTGCCAAAGCACAGCCCCCACACCACTAATGTCCTCAGTATGTGGTTTCTGTGTTGTTGCTAATGTCCCCAGTATGTGGTTTCTGTGTTGTTGCTAATGTCCCAGTATGTGGTTTATGTGTTGTTGCTATTGTCCCCAGTATGTGGTTTCTGTGTTGTTGCTAATGTCCCCAGTATGTGGTTTATGTGTTGTTGCTATTGTCCCCAGTATGTGGTTTATGTGTTGTTGCTAATGTCCCAGTATGTGGTTTATGTGTTGTTGCTAATGTCCCTGTATGTGGTTTATGTGTTGTTGCTAATGTCCCCAGTATGTGGTTTATGTGTTGTTGCTATTGTCCCCAGTATGTTGTTGCTAATGTCCCCAGTATGTGGTTTATGTGTTGTTGCTAATGTCCCAGTATGTGGTTTATGTGTTGTTGCTAATGTCCCAGTATGTGGTTTATGTGTTGTTGCTAATGTCCCAGTGTTTGTGTTTCAGGAGTGGCAGAACTCTATCCAGAAGAACGCAGGCTTGGCCTTCATCGAGCTGGTCAACGAGGGCAGGTACGTTTTCTGACACTCACGCGGACACACACCGTCCGACCCACTCCGACCATCACCACTTCATTATGTCCCACTCTGACCGATCCATAGCGCGGCCCCTGGCCCTCGAGGCTCCAGGCCCTCACGGTCACCATTAGGGCCTCTATTGAAGAGAGAAATCCATACTGGAGTAAAGAGGATCTGTGGCACTGAGGGGAGCCGTATAGAGTTCAAGGCTCTGTCAATACCTGCCTGTCCCGGAGGGAGGGACTGACGGAGGACGGGTGACAGGGGTGACTGCAATCCCTGACTCCTCATGACGCTTGGGAAATCTCCCATCTTCCTTGTCCCTCTCCATGTCCCTTCTGCTGTCCGTACTATCCAGGATCAGCATTCCCATATCACTCCTGGGACCAAACAACTCCCATCAATTTGGAGTTAGAGGTCCTGGATTTACATTAACGATCCCTGGGCTGGAGAATTACCGAACGCTAATCTAGGATAATGTTAATGCATCCACTGATGGACTTCCTCAAACACACACACACACACACACACACACAAGCTCACACACACAAGTAGTAAGAGGAGGCGGAGGCAAAGGAGGAGGAGAATCGAAGAGAGAGAAGGAGAGGAAGAAGAGGTGGAAGAGAAGCAGAAGGAGGGAAGGAGTAGGATAGAGGAGGAAGAAAAGTGGAAGGATTAGAGGATGAGGAGGTTGTAATCCACTCCAGAGGGGCTGCTTTGTAATCTAGAACTGGGTCTCAGTGAAAGCCTGTTGATTTGCAATGGGGGGCTGTAACACTATACCCCATCAACTCCCTGTTTAGAGGTGTGTGTGTATGTGTGAGAGGTGTGTGTGTGTGAGCGGTTTGGGTGAAGTATGTGTGACTGTCCAAGTGTGCGCACGTACTATATTCGTGGGTGTGTGTGTATGTATGCTCGTGTGTGTCTGTACATGGTTTTATGTGTGTGTGACTGCCTATGTGTGAAAGAGTGTAGAGTAAGGCGTCATAAAGAGAGTGTTGAGGTTATTGATGGCTGGGCCAGGGGCCGGGGGTTGGAGAGGCTACCGAGACCCAGGCACCTCCGCTCCCCTGCTGCCCTGCTCTGAAACAGCAGGCTTGGGTTACAGGCCCCAGGCCCGGCCCCTAGCCTGTTATTGTTCCACTTTGCACAGGCCTGACCTCTGGGGCCAGTGAGTGGCCTCTCTGGCCCCTATACACGCACACACAGACGCACACACACACATTAATGTTTTATTAGCTTAGATAAGAGGAAGGGCTACATATGTAGTAACAGGAGCAAAGGTTCCCCCTGTGTCAGATGCATATCATTATCAAATCAATTAGCGCATGTAAGGTCCCTGTTAAAAGGATTTTGTGTGTGTGTCTTGTCCTAATCACATTTCCTGCTCATTTTGCATGCTTAATTTTCCTCTTTTTATGTATGTTAAAGGGGAGGTCTTCAATTTGATGTATGTTATAGGGTTATTAAAGGGGAGGTCATCAATTTTATGGATGTTATACGGTAAATGGGGAGGTCTTCCATTTTATGGATGTTATACGGTAAAGGGGAGGTCTTCCATTTTATGGATGTTATACGGTAAAGGGGAGGTCTTCCATTTTATGGATGTTATACGGTAAAGGGGAGGTCTTCCATTTTATGGATGTTATACGGTAAAGGGGAGGTCTTCCATTTTATGGATGTTATACAGTTATTAAAGGGGAGGTCTTCCATTTAATGGATGTTATACAGTTATGAAAGGGGAGGTCTTCCATTTTATGGATGTTGTATGGTTATTAAAGGGGAGGTCTTCCATTTTATGGATGTTGTAGTTTTATTAAAGTGGAGGTCTTCCATGTTCAGGGACTGCAGCACTCATATTGTAGCACATTGTGAGAGCTTGTTTGTGCAGTTTTTATGATGTATGAAAGGTTGAAACCTGTTCAATCAGGTTATCACCTATTAGTCAATGAATTAACTTTGTTTGACCACTTACTAAATAATAATATTTTTTGTATGTCTTCCACCAGTTTTATTGTCCTTCCTCTGTCTTTCCTCTCTCTCAGGCTACTGAGCCACACCATGAAGGACCACCTGGTGCGGGTGGCCAATGAGGCTGAGTTCATCCTGAGCCGACAGCGAGCCGAGGACATCCACAAACACGCTGAGTTTGAGGTAAAATACAGTCTGGGCCAGGAAACTGGCTAACATGAAACTAGCACATTAAATCCAAAATGGAGTCTAGATTTAAGCTCGGGTGAATGATTGAGGAGAATAGACCAGGCAGCTGGTAAACAAGAGAACATACTTGATCCAAAATGGCTCCTGACATAATATAGAAATTTGAAATTATCCAGGCTGGTGCAGGTAGCCAGCAAACTGGAAAATCCATTCAATCCAAAATGGAGTCCTGATTTTAGCTTGAGGGAGAATGACTTGAAGAGAAAAACTTAACAATGAACCGATAACTTCCAACCCCTTTCATGACCCTCGTATCTTGGAACAGAAACATAGTCCTCATTTATTTATCCTTTCCATGTCTTTTTGTGAGAGCAGCAGGAGTTATTTTAGTATATTCATAGCTTTAAGCGATCCCATTAAGCTGAGGTTGATAGGATAGGTTGATAGTTAAATATTTTCATGTTCTGTCTGGCCATATTGAACAAAAACAACTCAGAATGTAACACCCAGTGAGGGGGTATAAAGTCCTCTATATACACACACACACACACACACACACACACACACACACACACACACACACACACACACGACGGTCTGTCAAGTCATTACAGACCTGTCATAGCAACTTAGAGAACATATGTTGTCTTTTCAAAGACAAGCCCAACACGTATAATAACATCTTACACTGGAGTGGCCGGCTGTAGTTTAAGTTTGGCACGGCATCCTAGCCAAACAGCCTCCATGTTAATTTATCCCTGTACCTCCCGGCCTAGCGCCAACCTCCCGGCCTAGCGCCAACCTCCCAGCCTAGTGCCAACCTCCCGGCCTAGCGCCAACCTCCCAGCCTAGCGCCAACCTCCCGGCCTAGCGCCAACACGTATAATAACATCTTACACTGGAGTGGCCGGCTGTAGTTTACGTTTGGCACGGCATCCTAGCCAAACAGCCTCCATGTTAATTTATCCCTGTACCTCCCGGCCTAGCGCCAACCTCCCAGCCTAGCGCCAACCTCCCAGCCTAGCGCCAACCTCCCAGCCTAGCGCCAACACGTATAATAACATCTTACACTGGAGTGGCCGGCTGTAGTTTACGTTTGGCACGGCATCCTAGCCAAACAGCCTCCATGTTAATTTATCCCTGTACCTCCCGGCCTAGCGCCAACCTCCCAGCCTAGCGCCAACCTCCCAGCCTAGCGCCAACCTCCCAGCCTAGCGCCAACACGTATAATAGCATCTTACACTGGAGTGGCCGGCTGTAGTTTACGTTTGGCACGGCATCCTAGCCAAACAGCCTCCATGTTAATTTATCCCCATACCTCCCGGCCTAGCGCCAACCTCCCAGCCTAGCACCAACCTCCACCCTCCTCCTTCATCCCTCTCTCCTCTGTCTCCGTCCTGATCTCTCTGAATCATTTCCTGCCCTGCTGAGAGCCTGTCTGTTATAGTCCCGCTGGGGGAGTATTTCCACAGTGACAGGAATACAGCATCCTCCCCTCCCTCTCCATCACTCCCTTCATTCCCCCCTCCTTTCTCAAGACCCTGGCAGTACTTAAACCTGCAGACAGCCCACAGAACTGCTGGTCTGAAGGGCCGACTGTCTCAACCCCCGTCCCTCCACCCTCACTCGACCCCTTACCGTAGTTGTAAAATGTTATGCTTTCTTTAAGGTTCAAGGCAGGGTCTCTCCTACAGAATGAAAAAAAGCCCTCATGACTGTTTAAAGCAAATTGTTGAGGGGGTGGAAAGGAAAGCATGTCGATGGTTTGCCTCAGATTGGTTGGTTGCCTCGGTTCGTTTGAATGTTTGCTCCCATGTTCTTCTAGCTTGTGTCCCAAATAGCACCCTATTCCCTATTTAGTGCATTACTTTTAACCAGGGCCCATAGAGGGAATATGGTGTGATTTGGGATGCATACCCTAGTAGAGTCGGCATATCTATCTGACTGGCAACAGCAGTACACACTGTCCACCTCCTTTCCACCCACCGGCCTCACCCTGTCAATCATTTCCTCGGGAGGTGTGTTCTGACTCGACCAGTCGTCCAATCATCGTTATTGCGGGGCAGGCAGACCCGGGTGTTTATGTAGATTTCTGACGCTTGACACACACAGCCTATTTGGCGAGGCTAACACTCCACACACAGGGCGAGTGTGTGTGTGTGTGTGTGTGTGTGTGTGTGTGTGTGTGTGTGTGTGTGTGTGTGTGTGTGTGTGTGTGTGTGTGTGTGTGTGTGTGTGTGTGTCAGACAGCTGTGTGAACAACAGCAAGATAGAGGTGTGGAGAGGAGGAGGGGCCTGAGGCACAGCACAGACAGTTGGCAGTTCCATAAGAACACAGCACAGGGCTCACAAACTAGCCTCTACCTCACTCTGCCCTGAGGTTATGAACAGGAGTGGTGTCTGAGTCCGTGTCCCCATCACTCCCCATTTCCTCCCTCAAACTCACCATGATTAGGCCATGTTATGTTCTCTCAGCCGAGTGAGGGCCAGGATATGTCTGCACCGATGGAAACGCACACACACACACACACACACCATGGGCTGTCCCCAGCTCTCCAATTCTATCTAATTGGCCCACATAGTGGTGGTGATGTTCCTGTCTGCATCACTAGTCCCTCTCATCCTATCATCTGTCTCCCTCTGGCACTGAGGAGTCCTACAGGAGGAAACATCCTTCGACTGGATCCTACTCTGATATACTGTAAGGAAAGCAAAAGGAACACATTGTGTCGTTACATTGGACCTATTTTTCCCACATCGTCCTACAAGAGGGCCTAGTTAGTGTCTCCGTTTTCTCTCCATCGTCTTCCAAGCAGGCCCAGTATAGTTGTTTTGTGTGTGTGTGTGTGTGTGTGTGGTAGTCTTTGACAGTACCGTTGAGTTACAGAATGAGGATGTGTCTGACGAGCCTCAAAGACAGCCAAGGACATCATTGTTTCCTGTTCCTGTATTATTTAGTAGCTACAGTCCCCGGTTGTCTCCAGTAAAACCACAGCGGTGGAGAAAGAATACGTTTTAACAGGCTGAAATCTCATTCTATTCTGTTAGGGAGATAGTATTTGTGTTCCACTCATTAACCCCTAATAGATGTAGTATTGGGTACATGTGTACCACAACTGTTTTGTCTTGTTTTGTTTCTTATGTGAAAGCCATTGGATTGGAATTCTCTGTCCCAAGCACTGTGTGCAGGGACCTATTTCACTACGCAACCCACATATCGCACAAAGTGTTAGAACTCTTTGTTGTATTTGTGTCCAACCACACCATCCTTCCTCTCAGCCCAATCAACTGTAATCAGATACCCACGAACCACCGTAGCCAACTGTTAACTCTCTTTGTTAAAGACTGTTGTTTAGTATTCTCTCTCTGTTCTCTCCCCTCACCCCCTACAGTATAGCCAATCAACTTTAATCAGATACCCACCATAGCTAGGGCCAAATCTATGTTTCACAATTGAATTCCCCACTTAAATGTAGCCGCTCCTCTGTGACCTCTGGAAGAAGTGAGGCCCTGATAAGTGCAACCAGTGATATTGCCGTATTGATTTTCCTCCATTCCGGCTCTGGCTTGAGCCCTCCTCGAGCCATCGGTTTCATGGTTTCATTTTGCACCGCCACCATAAAAATAACAGCCTCAATGAAACATGCCCCAGGGGAAAACAGTTTTCCTCTCGGTCTTCAATTTTATTTTTTATTTTAAATCAGTGTTTGTTCACCTGCTTCTCAGGTTTACTGTTGGAGGACAGAAATAGAAACATGTTGGGGTGGCCGAGCGCATAAAGTCGGCGATTTGGTTGTGCCCTGACACCCTTCACTGTTTTAAAGAATCTTCCAGCTGAAATGAATTGCATTTTTGGTGTTGTTTCCTGTTGACTATCACTTGGGGAACAGAGTAGTCCTTCTCCACCCTGGCAGGGGTCTGGGACGAGGTCCTTTGGCTCTCTACCACTACAGACACGGACCGTGAAGGAAACGGCAGCCACCACGAAAGTGAATTATTCAATAGATAAAAACAAATTTATGTTTGCTCCCTGTCAGAGTTCATATCCACGGGAAGGGTGTGATAGAGGAGCCGCGTGATTTAGACACCCTTTGCTTTGGAGACTCGTAACATATGCTCTCTCTCTCTCCCCCCCCCCCCCATCCCTCTCTTTCTTTCTCTCTGTCTCTCTCTCCCCCTCATCCCTCTTTTTCTCTCTCTTTCTCTCTCTCTCTTTCTCTCTCTCTCTTTTTCTCTCTCTCTCTCTCTCTCTCTGAATTGAGTTATCTTTGGCCTGGAGTGTAAGTTATTATTGCGGGTTGAGGGTGACAGAGATGAAGATAACTGGAGAGGGAAATCCAATTACCTTTTAGTGTTCTCTATCTAATGGGATCCTTAACGTGGAAGAGATCTGCAGATCGCATGGCTACGGCCCTCCTACTACGATGAGAGAGAGTTTTTTTTTTTACAGCATCCTTTCATTAAGGATGAAATGTGGTGGGTTGCGGGGCCACGAGAGCAGAGGAGGTCAGAGATACGGAAGACCCAGATCATTTATTTTATCTCACTCTTTCTTTTTTTTATACCCCACGGTTGGATCTTTAAGAGTGAGGAAGACCCAGGTCTTTTCTTTTATCCGACTCTCCTTCTTTCTCTCTCTGACTTTCTCCCCCCCCCCCACCAATACCCAGTCGTTGATTCTTCCCCCAGCCGCTGTAATATACGACTAATTGAATTGACTCTCTCTCTAGATGCTATAAAAGCCGGGAGATCCAGCTAGCGATATCGCCGTAATTAGCGACTTAGCGTCATTGTCCCCCTCTGTCTGGCTTGTAAGGCGATCCCTCTCTTCTCCTCTCGCCTCAGAGTTAATGACATTAACATTGAGCTGATGCTCATTATATTCCATCACGACAGCGTCGTTAGCACAACGCCTCCACACAGTGCACTGAGCTTACTCTTCCTCACAGATCACAGCCATGGACAGGACACACACACAGAATTGACTGCCCTCTTAACGTTTGAAACGCCATGGAACGGAGGGCGACACAATTTACATTTTGAAGTGAAACAAAATTAACCTGACGGTTAAACATTTTCACTATATATAACACAAAAAACAAAGCCAACAGCCTATGTTTCAGTACTATAATGTAACCTGCTGTAAAGGAAAAAATCTCCGTTCTGGTCAAGAACAAACACTGCCCTTTATAGGGTGCTTGGACCAAATGTGGTTATCTTCATAGGTCTATATACCATCTGCTTCAGTGTGAGAGAATTCCACAACAAACTGTTTCAATGTCAGAGGATAGGTCGTGACCCCAATCTCCCATACCTTCTAGAAGAGCCCCCTGCAGGTCACCACTCTGGCTGTAGCCCGACAGGCGTCAGGTGCCACCATCTGACACATTGTTTACAACGTATCAACACACAACACTCACCGCTCTGACCGACAGTCGTCACCTGTCATAAGGTAGTCACAGCGGTGATTTACAGATGACAGCTATAGAGCTGGGAGAACAGCCATCTTACTATGGCGCTGGAGAGACCCTCTGGGTAATGCCGGGGAGGCTTGTTAGCTGTTATTAGTGGGATTCGTTTGGGATTCAGTAGTTTGATTCGTATATTATGACAGGATAAAGCAAGTAGATTCAACTTACCCAGCAGTATTCTAAATCTCTGCCTACCTGTATTGATTTTAAGGAAGGCATTGATATCTATGGTTAAGTACACATTGGTGCAGCGACAGTGCTTAAATCACCCGTTTGGCGAAGTAGGCTGTGATTCAATGACAAATTAACAGGCACCGCATCGATTATATGCAACGCAGGACACGCTAGATAAACTAGTAATATCATCAACCATGTGTAGTTAACTTGTGATTATGTTAAGATTGATTGTTTGTTATAAGATGAGTTTAATGCTAGCTAGCACCTTACCTTGGCTTACTGCATTTGCGTAACAGGTAGTCAGCCTGCCACACAGTCTCCTCGTGGAGTGCAATGTAATCGGCCATAATCGGTGTCCAAAAAGGCCGATTACAATTAATCGGTCGACCTCTAATACTTACCCAGCAGTATTCTATATATCTTGTCTACCTCTACCCTCAGAGAGAGAGAGAGAGAGAGTACTTACCCAGCAGTATTCTGTATCTGTCTACCTCTACCCTCAGAGAGTACTTACCCTGCAGTATTCTATATCTCTGTCTACCTCTACCCTCAGAGAGAGAGAGTACTTACCAAGCAGTATTCTATATCTCTTGTCTACCTCTACCCTCAGAGAGAGAGAACTTACCCGGGAGAGAGAGAGTACTTACTCGGGAGAGGGGGAGAGAGACTAGTATCCCAGTGTCTGGCTCTTCTCTGTGTGTAATTAAGTCCCTAGGTGATGCCTCTTGCACCGCTCCTCACATCATTATCTTTGCCCAGCTGACCCAGAGCTGTGAATAGCACATATGCGAGCACCTCCTCCCGACTCCCTAGTCCCCTTTACTACATGCAAACTGACACTTTAGTCTCTGGAGTAGGGCTCTTGCCTTGCCTACCATCTTTGTTTTCCATAGAGGGACATCATTTTATTGATTTCATTTTACTGAGGAGTTGGAGAGGAATTCTTGGAAAGGATAATTATGTTGTATAGTATTGAATAAGGCTGTGTATTCTTCAAATTAAATATGTGGAATAAGCAGATTCTCAAGTGCAATTGAATGCATTTTTAAGGCAGACACAATCCTGATGTGGAGTTAAATGTGTTTAATGTACATCACTAAAAGAAGAAAGGGTATGTCCTTGGTGTGTTCCTATTGTTATCTCTTCTGTTTGGAATCATTACTCTGCATCCAGACAACTAGCCGAGCGCTAGCCAGCGTTCCAGAAGAAGTGGATTATTTTTCATCTGCAGCGCCTCTGCCTTCATTTGACTATTTTTCACCCCGGAGAGGACAGTTAACAGGTGTGATTCGTCACGTGCTGGCGCGACCTTGGAGTGCTTCTGGAGTCAGAGTGGATGGAACCTTCAGCCCAGCTTAGACTAATGGTAGCTACTGATTGGAGCGGGGCTTGACACAGCTGCTGGTTTGAGCAGGGAGGGAAGGGGGGGGGGAGAATGGGAGAGGGAACAAGGAAAGCGAGAGAGTGAAAGAGAGGAGAGGATGCCGCTGGGAGGAGAGATGAAGAGTCCTGCCAACTAGGCATTGTGACCAGTCCATTAAAAACCCACAGCAGCCACAGGCGAGGGACAGGAGAGAGGGATGAGAGAGATACTTTGATAAGTGTTGCGCCTGCGTTAACCTTGATGGCCACTATCGGGACGATGCATGCCTCTGGGATCTGTTTGGCTGGATGAGATTATTTTTTCCTCAGCAGGAAAAATCAATACTCTGCGAGTGCGGCGTTGACAGGGCATCATTTCAGAATTGAAGCGGCTGTCAGACGTCGACATTCGATGACTTTTGTTCGCCGTTGTACTTTTAAGCCTTCATTTTTCTCCTTGTTCTTTCTACGCCCCCCCCCCCCCAACTCTTTGTCTGAGTTAACCTGATGGTGTTTTATGTGGCCGTTTTAAACTTGAGGGCAAGAGATCAAGTGCGAGGGGGAATCTTCTTCAGAAACCAATTGTTTCAGCATCTCTCTTTTGTCTAGTAACCCCTCCTCCCATCATTCTGTAAGGAATTCCTTATTCCTAGGAATATTTGCTTTCCCTCTCAGAACACGACAAGGACACGCACCCTGGGCGGACAGTTTCCCCACTTTAAATGAGACCCTCTGGGGGCGGCTTGTCGGCGGACGTGAGAAAATTGGAAGAGGAGAGCGAGACAACGAGGCGATAGCCGACCCCTCTGTGTGTCTCTAGCTGGCTTCTCTACTGCACCACACAATGTCAAGGCAGAGAGTACACATCAAGCATTGCTTTAATAAGATCCCACTGTTGTGTGTGTGTGTCGTCGCCCGTTTCTCCTGCAGAACCTTGAGCGCTTTGTGATGTCATGAAACGAACGCCTTGAAGGCTGAGACAGTGTGGCACAGAAACATTTCAAGGTCCTTGGCTCTGTCACTCACTGTAAGTGATAAACACAGGCTTTATATCTGGTAATGAGGCCTGTATCCCCACTCACACCCTCATTATACTGGTGAACCCCTCAGGCCCTGATGGGAGAGCGTGACAACAACTACAGCATTTAGAGGGGGGTTGACAGCGTATTATTCTACACGCAGAAACCTATGCCATATGTTCTGGCCTTTTGAATTGCACTCATGCAGTTGAGTCAGTGGATTTGTATCTGTGAGATGTGCTGGAATGCCTGACCCTTGTGTGTGTGTGTGATTTTTCATGTTGTCTTCTCATATCATTATCCTAGTGTAATTTAGCCAGTGGTTAGGCCTGTTTCCTTTCTAAATCACACAGACGTTTCTCTGGTTATTGACTTGAGGTTTGCGTGAATTGTCCGAGACACATCTCAATGTAATTTCCTCGATTAATGCCAACCCATTATCAGTCTGTCTTCTCCGGGCACCTTTTTCCACCAGAGTAGACGCCAGCGCCCGTCACCCTCCGACCCTGTCAGCCAGCTCATGTAATGTAAGGTGCTGCCCATGATTACACTGTCTCAAGTCATAAGGTCTCACGTCACGCCGTCCTCACACACACACACACACACAGCTTCCTCACCTGCTCGGTCGCTCTCCAAAAGCCTGTCTTGTGCCTTTTACCTCTGACTTCCTCATCTGACTTCCTCGTTTGAATCTGACCAGGTAGACTAGACATTGATCCTGATGTTTGAATCTGGCTACCAGGTAGACTAGACATTGATCCTGATGTTTGAATCTGGCTACCAGGCAGACTAGACATTGATCCTGATGTTTGAATCTGGCTACCAGGTAGACTAGACATTGATCCTGATGTCTGAATCTGGCTACCAGGTAGACTAGACATTGATCCTGATGTTTGAATCTGGCTACCAGGTAGACTAGACATTGATCCTGATGTTTGAATCTGGCTACCAGGCAGACTAGACATTGATCCTGATGTTTGAATCTGGCTACCAGGTAGACTAGACATTGATCCTGATGTCTGAATCTGGCTACCAGGTAGACTAGACATTGATCCTGATGTTTGAATCTGGCTACCAGGTAGACTAGACATTGATCCTGATGTTTGAATCTGGCTACCAGGCAGACTAGACATTGATCCTGATGTTTGAATCTGACTACCAGGTAGACTAGACATTGATCCTGATGTTTGAATCTGGCTACCAGGTAGACTAGACATTGATCCTGATGTCTGAATCTGGCTACCAGGTAGACTAGACATTGATCCTGATGTCTGAATCTGGCTACCAGGTAGACTAGACATTGATCCTGATGTCTGAATCTGGCTACCAGGTAGACTAGACATTGATCCTGATGATCCGTTTCTCTCAGTCAGTATCAGGATAGACTCTTCATGTGCCCTTTCCACTGAGGTAAAGGGGGCCTCCTCTGGTTTCTAATGGCACTAGGCCGTTCATGCTATTTTACTGAAAAGTGTTCCCTGACTCACTCAGTGCCCTTTGTTCTGTCAGCCGATTGGAAGAGTAGAGGATGGAGGTAGGTTATTATGTAGTCATCTAGAGCTAGCAGGCTGAGTATGTAAGAACCAACAAGACCCTAGTAGTCTAATATCCTCTATGTATGACTATTTCAGAGCAGTGGAACGACCCCCAGACTCTACACTCTGACATGTCTTTTCCACATCGTTTTACCCCGAAATGGAGGCCTAGTATTAATGGGCCTGTTATGTGTTCAGCTGTTTGCTTGTTATTTCAGAGGGGAGTCGCTCTGTGAAACGACTTCCCCTCGCCGCCGGGCCCGTAAGAAAAGCACTCGTCACTATGGGGGACTAGGTGTTTGGGTCTGCGGTGAATGATCAGCGTGTTTACGATGATGTGTTTGAGCTGGAGCACTGCTGATTAGTGACACAGAAGTCACACGTGAAGACAGGCTGGAAAGAACGTTTCTGGTTCTGTCCCGTCGTAAGGTACAGACGCGCGGTCGTCTGTTCCAGGGGGATAACATACGTTTCACACATTCAGCACCGTTCCCTCTCCCTGTCCTCCCTTTACTGCTCTTCTTCCTTTCAACACACACACACACACACGAGCGTGCACATACACACACACACGCTCTCACACACACACACGCACATGTTGGGCCATCATGCTTTAAGGTTAAGGACCACTCTAATGCCCCACAAAGAGACGTAGATTGATAATTAGGGCCCAATAGCCCCTCCAGAATAGCCTTCCGGAATGTGATCCAGACCTATAGATTTCCTGTCAGGTATGAGAAGTCACCGTTCCAATTGGAGAGGAGGACCAATCATTATCAAGCACTTTAGCGTGTTTACTGGTTGCTAAGGTAACTGGTGAGGCAGGTTGTATTTGTAGAGCTGGGGATGTATGTGTGTGTTCTCCACCAATGGGCTGCCTTTTAGGTTCATTTCATTTGAGCATTGGGAATTGGATTAAGAGTTGCTGGTTTTGATGCTGTATGGATGGATGCACTGAAACCGCAGTAATATGGCTGGGACTTTTGCCTGAGGTACTGTACATGATAGTAGCGTGTATTCCTCATTTCTTTGTGGCTTGTATTTCTACACTACGTGGCTAACGGCTGTTAGAAATATGCAGTGTACTCAAAAGTTTCCAGTCAGTTTTATAAGTTACTTTATTTTACAGTTTAACTGTATATTTAACTGTACGTGGCTTTATATTTTGCTCAGTTTATCAAATGGAACATTTCAAGTCTGGCTGTTTTTTCCCCTCGGTATAGGTGGTATTGTAGATACCATCTACTCTGAGTTCAAATTCCATTTCTGATAACCCATTCAGACAGAGAAAAATGAAACTCTGTTTTGTGATTCGGAGCCCTGGAGGCATTAGTAACTATAATGTCCGCTGTTATTAATCAACGTGACATAAGGGCCAGAAAATGACCCCAGATTTTGATTTGGTTTTACTCAAGGTAGCATTTCTACACACACACAGCTGCTAGAGCCTTGTATATTATGTCGTTTTACATGGTCTGTAGTAGCCTATACCATTTTCCCCAGAATACATGCTAGTTCCATACATACAATATGAAGTTGCATACTATGTGTACGCCAGTTTTCTGTTCAGAATACATACCTCCTGGATTTCTCTTTAAGTGTACTATAAAGGAGGTTTTATTGAGCACTGCACATACAATTCATTTGTAATGACGCTTACGTCATTGTGTTTTTGACAGAGAAGTTGACCTGTTGTCACATTTTGTCTTTGACCCCCAGTCCCACTGTGCCCAGTACTCGGCTGAGAAGCGTGATGAGGAGAAGATGTGCGACCACCTGATCCGAGCGGCCAAGTACCGCGACCACGTGACAGCCACCCAGCTCATCCAGAAGATCGTCAACATCCTGACAGACAAACACGGTGCCTGGGGAAGCTCTGCCTTCAGGTAAAGGTCTACGTGGTTCTACATCTACAATCTAGAGCAGGGGTTCTCCAACTCTGGTCCTGGAGCTCTATTGGGGGCGCGGGCTTTCGTTCCCGCCCAACACACCTCATTCAACTAATCACATGATCCGTTTTTGGTCTTCAGTCTAGTTACACCTTCATCAGGTTCCACTCAGCACCATCACATGTTCAGTCTAAAGTACTGCGACTCTGTTCCAATCTCCATACAAACATACCAATTCAGATGAAGCAATGTATTGGGGAAATGGTCTGATTTGGCTGTTTTTTCCCCCAGTGTCCAAACTTCCTGCCCAAAATTCACATAATAAGAACATTGAGCATTGGTATTGGTAATGGTACAAAAATAGGATACACCTGACTTTTAAATGAGCCAGAGCATCCATTAAGACCACTGTAATGACTGTATTCTCATCATCTCCCAGCCTCCCTCCTGGGAGTTAGTGGTTTAGTTAGGTCCACACCGGTGCAAACGCAGAGGTATGGGATGCATGATACACTGACTTTGGACAGAGATGAAAGAGATTTTAAATAAACCCTCCAGCCATTAAAACTATAGAAAAGCTTAGAAAGCTCAATGTTGGTTTCAACAAAACAGGCCAGTTAGAGGTCAATGGGGGTATTCCCTAATGATGGCCTGTGCTGTTTGTGTGCTGGCAGGTTGGGTACAGTATATAATGGTTGGAGAGTCAGCCTGCTGTTGGTCAGTTGGTTCCCTCTTGTTAGTCTGAATTGACTCTCCTGAGACTCGTCTGTGTGTAAGCTCAGTTTGCGGTTTCTCTTACACCAGGGGCTCAGGGGGTCTCTCTCTCTCTCTCTCCTTTCCCCACATTTTTTTTGATTTTATTCTCTGGTCTCTTAGATTTTTGCATCTTTTGCATTGTATCTTTCTTTCTCTCCCTATCTTTCTCTCTCCTTCTCTTCTTTCTCTCCTTCTCTATCCCCTCCTTCTCTATGCTTTGATCTTAGCAAGCCCAGTGATGTTATGGAGAGGCAATATTAAATATACACACTCTTCTCTCTCGCTCTCTCTCTCTCTCTCCTCTCTCTCTCTCCTCTCTCTCTTTCGCTCTCTCGCTCTCTCGCTCTCTCGCTCTCTGTCTTTCCCTCTCTGTCTTTCTCTCTCCGTCTCTCTGTCTCTCTCTCTGTCTCTCTCTCTCTCTGTGTGTGTGTGTACTCACACAACAAGGCCAAGCTATTTGCTATGCACCTCCGCAGCCCAGAGAGACTCTCCCTTCCCCATTACTGTGCCTTTCATTGTGTTATTGTGGTGCTACAGTATTGATGGTTTTCCTAATGGCTGCCGATGGGCCAGGCTGGGAGCAGGGAGCCGCTGGCACCGGGCCTGGGAGCCGGGCCCAAGCTTTTAATAAATCACAATCAGACTTGTGCCATTGCATCAATATTTTGGGTCAATTACCGAGAAGGTCAGGTGGTGCAGCTCTGGGACGGGGACCCCATGCAGGCAGCAGTATGTGGGGGGAGGTGTAAGGGGGGGG
>NC_034180.2:2792571-2922571 GCF_002021735.2 Oncorhynchus kisutch | reverse complement strand
AAAATGATGCGTATCTGTTCTGCACGGCCCTACCGTGCAGGCGTGATGTCAAGGGTTATGGATAGGAATTAGAATATGCCCTAATGAAAACATTTGCTTCTAACTGTGTTTACAGTACAGTGGCTGGGCTTGTAAGAAATAGTAACAACGTGTCATGGTGGAACGTATTAACGGTTGATGCTGTCCATATGTTACTTACCATGGACGGCTAACGGTTAAACAAGCCTCACCGCAGGATCGAGGAATGAAACTGATGCTCTCACTCTTTAGGGATCAAAGGTTTAAGGGATTTAGTACAGGATAATGTGGCTATTAGTTCTGTTCTGAGACAGGTATTCAGGAGTGATTTGGGTGAATTCAATCTTCAGTGTTTAGTGTAGAAAACAGTTTATTTTGCAGGTGTGTCTCCTGAAGTACACTGATCTTACCTCCTCTCCCTCCCCTCTCCCTCTCCTCTCCATCCTCCTTTCCCTCTCATCCCCCTCTCCCTCTCATCCCCCTCTCCCTCTCATCTCCCTCTCCATCCTCCTCTCCATCCCCCTCTCCCTCTCCATCCTCCTCTCCACCCTCCTCTCCCTCTCTTCACTCCTCTCCCTCTCCCTCTCTACACTCCTCTCCCTCTCCCTCTCTACACTCCTCTCCCTCTCCACACTCCTCTCCCTCTCCACACTCCTCTCCCTCTCCACACTCCTCTCCCTCTCCACACTCCTCTCCCTCTCCACACTCCTCTCCACACTCCTCTCCCTCTCCACACTCCTCTCCCTCCCCATCCTCCTGTCCCTCATCCTCCTCATCCTGCTCTCTATCCTCCTCCTCTCCAACCTCCTCCTTCTCTCCCTCCTCATCCTCCTCTCCATCCTCCTCTCCAACCTCCTTCTCTCCCTCCTCCTCTTATTATCCATCCTCTTACCCCTCCTCATCTCTCTCTTATTCCTCATCCTCTCTCTCTTATTCCTCCTCCTCTCCCTCCTATTCCTCCTCCTCTCCCTCCTCCCCCTCTCCCTCTTAATCCTCCCCCTCTCCCTCTTATTCCTCCTCCTCACCCTCCTTCTCCCTCCTTCTTATTCCTCCTTCTCCCTCCTTCTTATTCCTCCTCCTCTCCCTCTTACTCCTCCTCATTTCCCTCTTATTCCTCTTCCTCTCCCTCTTACTCCTCCTCATCTCCCTCTTTTTCCTATTACTCCTCTGCCTCCTCCTCCTCTCCCTCTTATTCCTCATCCTCTTTCTCCTCCTTCTCCCTCTTATTCCTCATCCTCTTACTCCTCCTTCTCCCTCTTATTCCTCATCCTCTTACTCCTCCTTCTCCCTCTTATTCCTCATCCTCTTACTCCTCCTCTCCCTCTTTCTCTTCCTCCTCAGCTCTAATGAATCCCTGTTATACAGTGTGAACCCCTCTTTTCCTTCCTCTCCAGAAAGACCTATTACATCCCACCTTCTATCGCCTCAGAGCTCAGCCTCCTTTATGTAGTGTAGAAACTCTCCAGATTTATCCGTTCCTTATACCCTTAAGAAAGTATCTGGCCTTGGCCCAGTAAGGTCCTGATTAGAGGGCCCTGATCAATATCTCAATAAAAAGCCATTGGGGAAGTTTTTACGTTCTTTTCCCTCTCTCCCTTCTCCCAGGATGCAATATCTGGGGAGTATCGATTGTTCAGGGTCCAGTAGTTAGTTAGTTATCTCCTTTGACTAACCCCATGGCGGTGTGTGTCACCCCCTCTCCTGGGTCTCGTGATAGATCGCTGCTCTCCCAGCCACTGTAATTACACTCAGGCCACAGCTGGTCATTTATTTCCACACTTTCACCATTTACCAAAAAATCCGCTTTTTATCTTTGGGATCCAGCGGCTTTGTTCTGCAGCGAAAGCAGAAAAGGGCACATGAAATACTGGCGTGATGTTGCAGAGAATGGAGGGAGATGGAGGAGGGGATCCATCCTTTACTCAGGGACCTTCAGCTTTTATTCTTTTCTTTCTCTGGATTTACTTGATCTTGGTCTCTCTCTCCTTCTCTCGCTCCAGACCAGAGCCACCGATAGGAGAGCTGATTATGGTGAGGGAGTCATTTTTCTCCTACTTTCATCATTTTTCTTTGTTTAACCTTTATTTTTGATCAGGGAGGCATTAAGGCCAGCAGTGGCACTCTTTAAAAATGTGCGAGTAGCGGCAGTATTCATGTAGTTGTTTTCCACCATATCAACCCAGTCCACTGACAAAGTATCCATCCACTACCTTGGCAACCACAGGGTGATCACCCAGCACCATCAAGCCTCAACCCCCCCCCTCACTCGTGCTCTCTCTCGCTCTCTCTCTCGCTCTCGCTTGCTCTCTCTCTCTCACTTGCTCTATCGCTTGCTCTCTCTCTCTCTCTCTCTCTCGCTCGCTCTCTCTCACTTTCTCTCCCTGGCTCTCGCTCTCTCTCTCTCGTGCGCGCGCGCTCTCTCGCTCTCGCTCTCTCTCGCTTTCTCTCCCTGGCTCTCGCTCTCGCTCTCTCTCTCTCTCTCTCTCTCTTCTCCAAGCCCATGAAGTGCAGCACTTGACATGATTAGGCGGCATGCACGCAGCCATTGTACCATAAGTGCTGTATAATGGGCATTGCTGTGTGATGGAGAGAGAGGAGGGCCTCATGAATACACCAGACAGCCGTGCTAGATGAGCCTGTCACATCCCAGCATCACACTAACACATTGAGAGGAGGGCACGATGCACAGCCCAGCATCACACTAACACATTGAGAGGAGGGGACAACGCTAGATTAGAATACAGAGAGGGTAGGGGACATCACTGTGTCTTGTGTCTGTCACCCAGCCATGTCCGCCTCAAAACCATGGGAAATAGATTAACTGGAAAATTATATTATAATAATCAGTGGCAACCTCTGTTTTGAGCCCCACATTTTTTGCTCAAATTCAAGCCTATTGGGTGCTGCCATAGTTACATTGAAGGGCCCATCCAAGAGGGCTCAAGGTCATTGGCCACAGATAAAATGACATCAAATTACATATCTACGGTAGCTTTGATTGGACTGATCATGTCAACATCATACTTTCAAAATCTTAGCTAGCAGTCATCATCATGAATCAAGTCAACTATCTACTGGCAAATCCTTTTTCATCCTTGTCACATGAAGAGAAATTAAAGATGAAACGTATCGGTGCTCATCGGCCATTGGGCATTAACATTACACAACACGTTGGAAATCGCAAATTCAACAATGAGTGGTTTGGAAGGAATCAGTGGATAACTGCAAGCATTGCAAAGCAATCATTAGCCTGCTATTCAGTGGAGTGGCTGTGTAGTCCCAAGTCTAAGATTAAGGGTCTATTTTCCTAGTTTAAAATTATAAACATTCAACATTGGCCATGCTGTCAATGAAGCTTAATTTGTGCCGCACTTAAAACAACTGTTAACTCTGAATATTTTCAAGACAACTGGGAACTCTGGAAAAACTCTGAATTGTAAATCGGGAACTCGGGCCTCTTTCTAGAGCTATGACCCGAAGATCACTGATGTCACGTTTTGTTTTCTCCGAGTTCCCTGTGGTCTTGAAAGCACCATAAATCCAAAGACTTTGATGACAGTTTGATGACAAAATTTTCCCACGAAGGACCGCCACCTTCTTGTTCAAGTGAGCACAGCACAACAAGGTGAGTCCAAAAATGTATTATATGCTGCTGTATAAATGTTGTAATATGCCAGGGAGATATTTATACTGTAATAAAGTGTATGTTGGAAAGTAAGCTGTTAGTAGCCCATGTGCCTCACCCTAATAATTTGGTTAATTTCACCTACTGTTCTAACTTGGTGGAGCACATGTAGCCTATAGCCTGTTTTAGATAAATGTAATCATTGAATATTGCATGAGCTTTCATTGTCTGCTTATATGCCCCCTTTATTTATCCTACGGTTCTGACTTGGTGTACAGTGCACTGTAAGAACGGCCCATGTTCTGAATTCTTTCGCTGTACATTTCAAAAGTGCTGAACAAATAGTTATATTGACTATGTCCGTCCTAGCTTGCTCATTAATGTGCATTTAACGTATTGTTTAGTATTGTGTAGTGGCTTTGCTGTCATGCATCCCACTTTTTGTTTGTTGCCTCACCAAGATTTACATGCTAAACTGATAAGAATAATAATAATAATTTAATGAAATGTTCATTTTTTTGTTAGAAAATGTGCTTTCACTCCAGCAGTCCTTTTCGATAATTGTCGAGCTATAAATGATCCTGTCTTGACTTGATGTTGTAAATGGGAACTTTAAGATTGACAGACCCCGAGGACCCCGAACCCCCCCCCCCCCCCCCCAAGCATTTCCCCAATCCCAGACGACCTTGGGCCTTTGCGCAGTCTTCTATGTGGTCGTGGTTGTGTTCAGAGCCATTCTGTGCCCGTTTAGATTTGTCAGGACATTCAAGTTCAGCCCTGAAGGGTAGAGGTCATCTGATTATGAGGATACCTCCGGTAATGGCTGAATTATGCAATTCTGCTCCAGTGGATATGGATGTCTTCATTACCTACCAGCAGTGACAGATGTGTGCATGTTGTCAAAACTAAGAAAATATGATGCTTTATCCAAAAACACAGACTATACCAGTTTGGTGACCGCATATATAATTTTTGTTGTGTTTTTGAAGGTGACATTGGTGTTTTAATATGGTTTGTTTGACTTTGGACATGGTGTTGTGGGTAATGAAGATTTATTGTGAATTGTAGATAGATTTGTACATATTCTAGTCGGTGGCATAAGAATATGTTCTCTCTGTAAAATAGCACAATACACTTATTTTGAAATGTATTTCAACAGGTAAAAAACACAGGGTGGTTTCCTAACAAACATTTTGGTTAATATTCCCCCCCTCTCTTTACACCCTGCCCTCTCCTCTAAATTCTCCGTACCTCCCCTGGAGGAAGAGTATAATTAGGGTGTAATTTCCAGACCCTTTGTCGCAGAATTTACACTGAGTTTAATTGCTGCTAATTGGGGAGCGCGCGATACTGCGCCCATCGGTAATTAGGACCGTATTTCCATTTTTCATTTTGAGCATTTGTGTGTTGTTGCGCTATGTCTTCAGCCTCATGCATGGCCACCCCATGGGAGTGCTTTGATCTTAGCGAGCCCAGTGATGTTATGAAGAGGCAATATTATATTACTCTTTCTTTCTCTTGTTTATTTTTTGTTCTGTGCTCATAAGGAATTAGAGTAGTAATTACACGGAGGAGTGGTAGATGTGTGAAGGATATCAACGTGCTTATTGTTGTCAGGTGCCGTGAACTTAGTCATGTGATCTGAAAGACCAGCAGCTTGAAGTTCCTCGCCGTTAATTCCTCAGGTGTGTTGATGTGGTCAAATGACATAGTACTTATATGTAGCATCTGTAAAAACACTTATCCTTGTTATGGTTTGGCGTAACATTTTTGTTTTTTGATATGGATATTCCAGGTTTTGATCAAAACTGTTTGGCGTATTCATCATTGTTTTATTTCTAATACCTTTCCATTCCCGTATCCAATCAGATCAACTGTAGCAGGGAATTCAAAATAATATTCAAAATCAGCAAATGAAATGCTCTGATCCTGTCATAAACAAAAAAGAACGAGTGGAATCCCATCACGATGAAAGTCGTTTAGGAGTATAGATGGAGGCGATAGCCTCCTCTGTGACCCTGAAGCTACCTTTGTCAAACACATAAACAACATTACAGCAACATTAGGAAGGCTGAATTAACATACACTGCTATTGAAATGGTGTGTGTAGTACACCTCATTTGACTAGGAAGGACATGCATTAATGCACGGGTACTGTAGAACCTCACTTACGGCTTAAGGCGAGCTTTAATCATGGCCATTTCCATAGCAAGGTGTTTGACCCCTCGTTTTAATTTGGAGCCGGCGCTGTGACTAGCTCCCACCGCTGACACCATTTGACAAAGAGGAAGGGGTTCTCTGGCGCCACAGTCATATGTATGACAAATCCTCAACCTATCCCCTCTCAGATTCTTATAAACTCATGGTTTATGCAAATCAAAAGAAATGATCTCGGCGATAGATGCAACGTTTGAGCGATTTGAGGGGCTGCCAATGGGGCCCCTTTGCATTAATGAGAAGGGAAAAAGCAAGGGGAGAAATCCCACCTCCTCTGCGTATATGCAATCTCACTGACTGTACCCGAATGAGTCCCGTCTGAAGTTATAAATGACTGTTTGTCCTCAGCAAAGTGCTCTGTGTGTGATGTATGAAATACATGTTGCTGCTCTACGTACAGCTTCTAATGATAAAGGTCATATAGGACCATTTGCATAATCTCTAGCCAAAGTGATCCCCCTCCCCACACAGTAATATTAATACACACTCACTCACTCACATTATTCACCAAAGTTAATTTCAGAGGGTGCAAATTATCTAGCCTGGAAATCCTTGATGTTTCACTGTTTTTAATATCGTCACCCCCCCACCCCCACCCCCCCCCCCAAAGAAAAATTTGCAAAGGCAACACAAATAGCATTTAAGAGCTTGGGAAGTGCTTGGGTGACGCATCCTGCTCCTGTTTGGCGGGGTCTGATTGGATCTTGATGGATGACTATCGTTTGTCCTTGTCAGAAAAAGAACAATTTGGCCGTTGAAATAAGAGTGCTATCAAAGTTTCAGTGGCTTCCAGAGAGAATCTATTACCATGTTTTAACTGCCTGTGTTTGAGGTTTGAGAGGGGGAGATAAGCGATATTGGCTCTCATACACAACGCCTTAAATTCCCATTTATTTATTTGTCATAAATTTATTAATTGAGGTTAATGTCTTTGTCCTCTGTACTCCCATAGATGGTGTCAATGTATTTTCTCTGTTTTTGAGTGTACATTATTTGATCAAATAAGAATAAATCAACTAATCACGAACTGTTAGTGCACATGAATGTCAAACTTAAATCAATGTAATTGCATGCCATGGTGTATTGATTGATTTAAGTGCTTAAATAGTATTCATTATATGTGAGTAGTGGCATTTTAGTCATTAACTGTCATTTCTTTGTCTCATTTATAAACATAAGTCAATAACTGCATGCTTATTCAGTATAATAAAAGTTCATAAATGGATCATTTATTAAAGGCCCATTGTAGTCAAAAACTCAATTTTCCTGTGCCAATAACAGCTGGTTTTCAGTTTCCCACTCAGACCACTCATAGAGAGTCCTAGCAAACTTCTTGATCAATTACTCTTTGCTAAGAAGCTATTTTTGACCATTTTAATTTAAAACAATCACAGTAAGGTACTTCATTGTTACCCAGAAATGACTTGGTATTGAGATAACAAAAAAATGGCTGCATTGAACCTTGGGTTTCTATGGTAACAAACATTTAAAACCATAAGTGGATATTATAAACGATTGTATTTTTTCTATGGTGGTCCTCCATAAAAGACCTATTTGATGTTTTTTAAATAAGACACAGGCCTACAGTAAATGCATGTAGAAACAGTCCAAGGGTAGTGCATACTGAATAAGAAATTGGACAGCAGGAATGGCATATTTCCCATGGTTCCAGGCCTCTTTTCTTCGACTTACCCGGCAGACATAGCAATGCACTTGTGTTCAGTACTAGGCCATACTTATATACCCAGTCTCTTAGCTAGATGTCTCTGTGTGTAGGTTACTCCCTGTTTACCCTGTGTTGTCCTCTGTGGCGATACACAGGAAGTCCTGGCTAGTGGACAGGCTACTGTTAGAGAACGTAGTCGTCCGTCCGTCTTCCACTACCCCCACTCCTTCCAAAGCTCCAGTCAGTCTGTCTGTCCAACTAAGCGATTCATTAATCCTGGACTTCAAGCCAGCCCTCACTGAGCTGCCGATCACTGAACACTTGGCTACAATTAAACTATTTGTTTATTATGTCACTCTCCCCATGCCAAGTCCAATTGGACCGTGTTCTGTTTTGATGCAAACAGACAATTTAGTTGTTTATAAAGGTTGTGTAAAACCTCTTTCCACAGTCTGTTAATGCTATGGTGTTTTAATTGATTGCACATAGTGATATTTTTTTCCATTGCACCCGTTTATTCATTAGTGAAAGCAACACAGACACACACACAAAAGGAGAGAGGCTGAGATCGTCTTCTAATGTTGGTAAACTTACATTTACTGCCACACAGAAAAAAAACAATTATATTTTATTACCTCACATAAATGTCTTATTGGCCCGCTTTCTCATCGGTCGTCAATGTGGTCTACATTAAACAGCATTTAGAGGCATCCAGCACTCTGCTAAGTGCTCCTTAACACACACAAACATAGTTACACACGTACATACACGTGTGTGTGTATATATATATATATATATATATATATATATATATATATATATATATATATATATATATATATATATATATATATATATATATATATATATATATACACACATACATACACATATACACATACATACACATACACATACACATACACATACACATACACATACACATACACATACACATACACACATACACATACACACACAGTGCCTTCAGAAAGCATTCACACCCCTTGACTTTTTCCACATTTTGTTGTGTTACAGCCTGAAAATATATATATATTTGACAACTTTCCCTCAAATCTTAATTTTATTTTTATTTTTTATAAATAAATAATGAAAAGTTGAATTGTCTCAAATCAATAATTATTCAACCCCATTGTTATGGCAAGCCTAAATAAGTTCAGGAGTAAAGATGTATTTAACATGTCACATGGACTGTTAAATAGTGTTTAACATCATTTTAAAATGACTACATTATCTCTGTACCACACTCATACAATATCTGTAAGGTCCCTCAGTCGAGCAGTGAATTTCAAACACAGATCCAACCACAAAGACCAGGGAGGTTTTCCAATGCCTCGCAAAGAAGGACACCTATTGGTAGATGGGTAGAAATAAAAAATAACATTGAATATCCCCCTGTAGCATGGTGAAGTTATTAATCACCCTTTGGATGGTGTATCACTACACAGATACAGGTGTCCTTCCTAACTCAGTTGCAGGAGAGGAAAGAAAACGCTTCGAGATTTCCCCGTGAGGCCAAAATGTGACAGTTACCAAGTTGGCTGTGATAGGATAACACAACATTGTAGGTTCTCCACAATACTAAGCTAAATGACAGAGTGAAAAGAAGGAAGCCTGTACAGAATACAAATATTCCAAAACATGCTTCCTGTTTGCAACAAGGCACTAAAGTAACACTGCAAAACATGTGGCAAAGAAATGTACTGTATGTCCTGAATAGAAAGTGTTATGTTTGGGGCAAATCAACAAAACACATCACTGAGTACCACTCTTCATACTTTCAAGCATGGGTGTGGTTGCGTCATGTTATGGGTATGCTTGTCATCGACAAGGACGAATAAGTTTTTCAGGATAAAAATAAACAAAATAGAGCTAAGCACAGGAATCTCCTAGAGGAAAACCCGGTTCAGTCTGCTTTTCGACACACACTGGGAGACAATTCACCTTTCAGCAGGACAATAACCTAAAACACAAGGCCAAATATATACTGGAGTTGCTTACCAAGACTACATTGAACTTTCCGGAGTGGCCTAGTTACAGTTTTTACTTAAATCGGCTTGAAAATGTATGGAAAGATTTGAAAATGGTTGTTTAGCAATGATCAACAACAAACTTGACAGAGCTTGAAGAGTTCTCAAAATAATAACGAGCAAATATTGCACAATCCAGGGGTGCAAAGCTCTTAGACTCACGACTGTAATCACTGCCAAAGGTTATTCTAACATGCAATGACTGAGGTGTGAATACTAATTTAAATGAGAGATTTCTGTATATAATGATGTCAAAAATCATGTTTTCATTTTGTCAGTATGGGGTATTCTGTGTAGACGGGTTAAAATCATTTTTTCATCCATTTTGAATTCAGGATGTAACACAACAAAATGTGAAATTTCAGGAGAGTATTACTACTGAAGGCACTGCACACACACACACACACACACACTCACACACTCCGTCTAAGACAACAGACGTTCCCCAGTAGGCTCTAATGAGCGAGGCCTTTATGAGTAAACTAATTACTAATTACACAAGTGCTTTGTGTAAAAGGCTGCGGCCTTTAGTCATTTTAATTGTTGTCATCTTGAAGAATGGGTGCTGCCGTTATTCTGCCAGCGCAGCCCGCCACACGATGGACGAGCGCTGAATTATTTATCATCTTTGTAGAAACTCTCTCAGCGTACACATGCACGGCGCGTGTCACATGGTTTTTCCCAACGTGATACAGCGGCGTTCTCCGTGGGGGATTGATTGGCGACGGAGATGGCAAGGTACTGGGGTGGACGGCGGGCGGACGGCGGGCGGACGCCCATCTAAGACCCTTCATTAGGAACCTGGTTGTGGTGCCGTTCACGACACGGCCAGCGGTGGAGATCGTTCCATAACACTGCGACTAATTACTCCCCACTACCGAACACGTCCTCCCACTGATGGATGTGGAGGAAACCTCCTTGTAAGAGGTGTGTGTGTGTGGTGTGTGTGTGTGTGTGAGAGAGAGAGAGAGAGAGAGAGAGAGAGACTGGCTTGATATTCATTTTCCTAGATGAATGCTGTGTGAGGCAGGATGATGAAGTGGTAATTAGGGTAGGGAGACTATCACACAGCAACAAGGCCTGGGCCCTTTGTGACAGGAGGGAAATCAGGTCCTGCACATTCTGTCTGCTGGATGGAGAGAGACACACTCCAATGTCTCCTAGCACACACACACACACACACACGCACAGGCATAACACATGCACACACACACAGGTATAACACACACAGGCATAACACACACACAGGCATAACACACACACACTTGTGGTCTCAAATGTATTCATGAAGGTAGCCTAGCGGGTAAGAGCGTTGGGCCTGTAACCGAAAGGGGGCTGGTTCGAATCCCAGAGCCGTCTCGGAGGAAAAATCTGTTGATGTGCCCTTGAGCAAGGCACTTAACCCTATTTCCTCCTGTAAGTTGCTCTGGATAAGAGCATCTCCTAAATGACTAAAATGTAAATGCTTTCCCTCTTTTCCGCTCGTGTGTATCCTCACACCCACGTTCACACTAAGCCCTCAACAAACAGGAGCGTTATTATATTGTGGGACCTTTTTAGTTTCTGCCCTGTGTTTCTATTTCATTTCCTCTGAACACCAGAGAGACACGTCCTCTCCACCTACTACTCCATCCCTCCTCCTTCCCTTCTTCTCTTCCACCGTTTCCTCATCACTTCTTCAAGCTCCTTAGTAGCGAAATACATTTTTAATGAGAGATCCTTGACATCTTCTCTTTGCTTATGTGCTTTAGAATGTTTGCCTGTAAAATATTTAATAGTTGTGCTGTCTGCTATTCCCCCATGCGTCTCTTATAAACTGCCTCGGCTTTACACAAACACGGGAGCTGAAGACAGTTTCTTCCTCTATTTCTCTCCAGAAAAGACCAGAGGCTGAGCGAGTGAGATATAAAAAGAGAGCGGGCGATAGGGAACAACAGAGGGATATGAAGATAGATTTATTTTTCATTCGTTCAGATAAATAAAGTAATTAATGGCTTTCATAGAACGACTTAAAGCACCTGGCTCGAAATGGTATTTATTTTCTTGTGTAATGCCCCTCCCCTTTTAGAGGCCCCTTGTAATCATTGGTGTTGGTCTGAAGCTTTGTGGGGAGCCCCTGGCTCCTGACTGGAGCAGCTACAGCAGCAGGCAAGACCAGATCAAACAAACTAGCTCCAATACACACACACACACACACACACACACACACACACACACGGACGGACGTACAGACACACAAGTACACTCACTCACACATGCGTAATAGTGATGGGGGGGGGGGGGGGGGTCAATAGTTACATATCGGGATATTATTTTTGACGATGTATCGTATTGTTTTGACAGTATCACAATGTTATTTGTGTGCTAGTTGGCTGTACCTGCTCCAAAACTCCAGGATTTCCCCTCATAGCTTGTTCTCCATCTTCTTTTTAAATAGGGAGCCAAGATGTTTTCAGCACTTTTATTTTCCTGACTGATCAAGACTCCTGTTGTCATGTCTCTCTCTCTCTTGTCTCTCTGCCACAGACATATTGTGAGCAATAGGTTTGGAACATCAAATCGCAATCAAATCGCCATGTAGAATTGTAATACATATCGGATTGGCACCAGCGTTTCCTCTTTTCCGTACAGCGTTTCCTCTTTTCCCTACAGCGTTTCCTCTTTTCCCCTCACCGTTTCCTCTTTTCCCCTCAGCGTTTCCTCTTTTCCCTACAGCGTTTCCTCTTTTCCCCTCAGCGTTTCCTCTTTTCCCCTCACCGTTTCCTCTTTTCCCCTCACCGTTTCCTCTTTTCCCTACAGCGTTTCCTCTTTTCCCTACAGCGTTTCCTCTTTTCCCCTCAGCGTTTCCTCTTTTCCCTACAGCGTTTCCTCTTTTCCCCTCAGCGTTTCCTCTTTTCCCCTCAGCGTTTCCTCTTTTCCCTACAGCGTTTCCTCTTTTCCCCTCAGCGTTTCCTCTTTTCCCTACAGCGTTTCCTCTTTTCCCCTCACCGTTTCCTCTTCCCCTCACCGTTCTCATGTGGATTACGTTCTCTTGCTATTTAGACTTTTTTTAAATATTTTTTTTACTCTGCAACCCCCTTCATTTTGATATTGTACGTTGTTGGTTTAACATACTGTATATGCAGACAGCCAGTGAAATATCAGGACATAAAAGAGCTGTCTGTCTAGATGCTGCTCCTGGTGCCATGGTCCTGATTTATATAGCCAGGTGGAATAGGCCCTGTTACACCTGAACACTTCTCCCGTAGCACCGCGGACGTACTGACTTACAGCACATTCAGAAACTATTCAGACCCCTTGACTTTTTCCACACGTTACAGCCTTATTCTAAAATTGATTAAATTGTTTTTTTCCCCCTCGTCAATCTACACACAATACCCATAATGGCAAAGCAAAAACAGGTTTTTAGGCATACTACAAAAAAACAAATAGCTTATTTACATAAGTATTCAGACCCATGAGACTCAAAATTGTTGCGCACGAATACTTCTTCACCCTTCTGAGGCAGCACCTTCTGAGGCAGCACCTTCTGAGGCAGCACCTTCTGAGGCAGCACCTTCTGAGGCAGCACCTTCTGAGGCAGCACCTTCTGAGGCAGCACCTTCTGAGGCAGCACCTTCTGAGGCAGCACCTTCTGACGCAGCACCTTGGGTTTCCAGATTTCTATCTCACCATGCTTCTATAAATCAGTACACTGGGATCTGTTTAGAGGCTGAGGCCATACACCAACCCTAATGCAACCTTAACAATAACCCAAATACACACCTGCACATGTCTTAGACCACTTGTTTTTCTCAGTGCTTTAATAGTAAATTGAATGTGTGAACCCAGCTCATAGTTGAAGAAGGGAAGTGTCTGGCCTCTGTTCTACTCTACTGAGTTAGAGAGATTATGTTGTGTTCTTCCCTTGTGTTTTCATTTCTAAATGCCCAAAACATTCCCTCAATACGCGCAGTATGGAACACGTTTGGCGTAATTTAGTTTGACAAATTACCAGCTATTTCTTCTCGAGCAGTAAATTAGTTATTTAGATTAGGCAAGCTTTTTTCAATAGGGGTGGGTGGGAAAAAAACACCTCACTAATGTTGAGAAGAAATGTATTTCCTCCTTATGCTGTGTGTGATGTGCCTAAAGAAAAGTAATTAAAGTAGTAATTTTAAAATATAATTTAAATTAAATCAATTTTTGAATTTTAATATTTTATTGCCTGAATATACACAACACAATGCTGTGTGGTAGTTGTGACTCTTCATTAAAAGTTAACACTTTCCAAGTCCCTGAGATTGGGTATGTGTCCAAAATGGCACCCTATTCCCTATTTAGTGCACTACTTTTGATCAGGGCCCATATGGAATAGGGTGCTATTTGGGACATAACTTTAGTCTGAATGATTTACTACTGACCAGGCCTGGGTAAAGGAGGTGCAAATTGGGAAGAAAAATGACAGAGGCCTGTGGACATTGATTAATATTGGTAATGCCATCCCCCTCTCCCGCTTCCCTGTTTTTGTAATGGCGTTTTGGGACCAGCCCGGGCACTCGCCTGCTACCCGGGTAGAGAGGCTAGAGCCGAGGTGCCCTGCTGGGTCCCAAATGAGCCTGGAATGGGAGCACATCGGAGTGTGGGGGGAAACTGATCACTCTGTCAGCTGCTCATGCCACCATAATGTATTTAGTGCTCGTTTCACGAGAGAGAGAGAAAATATTGTTATTTTCAAGGTCAGGGTTTTTAGGTAGTCTATCTACTGTGTTTATTTGTTGTGGTGTTGGGGGGAAAAAGAAGACACCCAGCATAGCAAAACAAGGCTGTCTTTATGCTGCTGCTGGCCTCGCTACTCTGCACTGTGACTGGGGCTATAGGCTACCACCACGCTGTTCTGTAATTGCTAACACATGTGCTACCTCTGTTCCCCTGCAGCCGTCCTCGGGAGTTCTGGCGCCTCGACTACTGGGAGGACGACTTGAGGCGGCGCCGGCGCTTCGTCAGGAACCCCTTCGGATCCACTCACTCAAAGGCCACGCTCAAAGCTGCAGCCGAACACGGTCAGTCAGCCCTCCTCGCTCAACACCCAGCGTCCTTTGCTCACACCCTCCGTGACTCTGTGCCCGCCTGTGACAGCAGGTCCACGGCAATAAAAATTAGCACTACAGTTGCCATAAGTGTTTTATTGTACCACAAGAAACAGTAAAAAAAAATAAGAAAAAGCACACCCTCATTTGAATTAAATAGTTCACACAGTTAACTGCCTAACCTGCCTCCCCATTAGTGTTAGCTATGTTAGTACGCAGTGTTCCAATAGGCCCTCACACACTCACATCCTGTCCCTTCCTGGATCCCAAAACTTTCACATAGAATTTCTCCCCTTTTCAGTTATTTAATGTCTGAGTTGGCATGAACCTTCAGTGGTAGCAATGTGAAATGTGCTTGTTTCCTTTTCTTTACTCTTGCATGACAGTGGTGCCTGGCATTAATGGTAAGTAATATGTCAAGACTCCCTGACTCCTAAGCACCAAGCCCTTTGGTTGGTCTTCTCCCCATTTCCCATGATGCATTATCATTTGACTTGTTGATAGAAAGCAGCAGTTGGGATCTTCCGTTCTTTCCATCTTCATTTTTCTCTTGAATGTTTCATTCAATGTTAAACAGCCATCACTAACATTGAGTGGCTGCTGCCAACATACTGACTCAACTCCAGCCACTTTAATACTGGGAATTGATGTAAAAAATGTATCACTAGCCACTAAACACTGCCACTTAATATAATGTTTACATACCCTACATTACTCATCTCATATGTATAGGTGTATACTGTACTCTATATCATCTACTGCATCTTTATGTAATACATGTATCACTAGCCACTTTAAACTATGCCACTTTGTTTACATACCCTACATTACTCATCTCATATGTACATACTGTACTCTATACCATCAACTGCATCTTACCATCTTTATGTAATACATGTATCACTAGCCAGTTTAAACTATGCCACTTTATGTTTACATACCCTACATTACTCATCTCATATGTATATACTATACTCGATACCATCTACTGTATCTTGCCTATGCCGTTCTGTACCATCACTCATTGATATCTTTATGTACATATTCTTTATCCCTTTGAACTTGTGTGTAGTAGTAGTTGTGGAATTGTTAGCTTACTCGTTGGTTATTACTGCATTGTCGGAACTAGCTGCTAACCATGTGTATGTGACAAATAAGATTTGATTTGATTTGAACACCAAGTATAGCAGCAATTAAAATAAAAATGTGCTCACAAATGTAAAGGGGGGGGAATGTTGATTTAGGCTAGGTAGTTAAGTATTATAGCTGTACAATGATATGAATATCAATCACTTGAATCCCAGTCATTATCCCACCTCAACTACCTTTCTTCCATGTTACTTTCCCTGCTTTAAATTCCCAATCATGGCATCATGTACAACATTCCCACCATCTCAGGGGATGACTTGTACTTGATTTGATGAAAAAATAGAAGACTGAAGCTATAGTGCCAGAATCACATGCGTTCAGTTTGATCAGCTCAGAGATGTCATTCTGTTCATAAAGAGAGCCAGGTGAGGAGGACCAACAGTGTTATTGCCCATTTAACTAACCTGCCTCTTTATGATGTCAAATCTTAATTGGCTAAAGGTCAACAAACAAAGATACATTAACTTTCACGGGAATAATTAGGTGTTTCTTTGAAGGTGAATATTATATGAGGGCTAATTAGTTTAGGTGTAATTAATCATTTTGGAAATATCAGGACTATTAATTACACAGTACGTCTTGTTTGTGTGTGTTGCAGAGAGAAACCCAAACTAGCTTGGTTGCTCTTGACCAATATCTCAACAGTACCATGTGGTAAAAGCAAGTCAAGGATCGTGTAACATCAATATTACCTAGAAGACAGAAGTATCGATAAAACCAACAGTATTGATTACCTTTTACCTCCAGGACTGGAATTGTGTTTGAATTGATCCCTGGATCCCTTGATCCCTGTTTCCCTGGACTTGCTTTGAAAACAACAGGTGCAGATTCTGTTTTTAAGGCGTTTATGTAAAGTGTTAAACCCCGATTTCTGTTGAACTTCCTATGAGGACAACTAAACCAAAGTGAACCAACAGTTGAATAGTCACTGTCTCATTCTTAGCGATAACTAGGTTGGGGGAAACGTAGAATCCATTATCCACATTGGCCGTAGGACACATGTTCTCTAAAGTTCGAGTAGGAGGGACGTTTTCCCCGGAGTAGGCACTAATCCCTAGTTTCTGCTAAAACGTTATCCTGCATATCTTGGATATTAACTAGGGAGCGACGTACACTACTATTTTCACACCACTAAACCAGGCTGTGCTGGGCTGGTTGCTGCAACCATGCTGGAATATACAATGTGAAAAGGGAATGTCCGACCCAGCACAGTACGGTTCTGGTCGGCACAGTGTGAAGAAAGGTTTTAGTCATCTACCACATTCATTGGCCAAGTAGGAGCAGGAGTCCCCAGAGTAGAGCCTAATCCCTAGTTTCTGCTAAGACACTAAAGACCGTATTCCCAGTCACACCAGGGTTAGTGATCAGGGCCGTGCCTGTCTAGGCCTGTTGGTTTTTACCAGCTTAACCTATTGCACTCCATAATAACGACCTGTTTCTGGCCCGAAAATGTCTCCAATATGTCACAGGGATGGAGGTAGTCCCCCCCCAAAAGGTGACATCAGTCCTCTTGACAAACGGCCGCCGTGACAGAAGCCAATAAGAATGTGATCTAAAAGCAATAAGCGTCTGGCAATCCCAGCATCCTCGTGGGCCCGTCGGGGACCGGGGACCGGGGACGGGCGTAATGTCTGTGGTGTGGAGATGCAGCTGGAGGGTGGAGGGACTTGAGGACCACTGGTCCTTCTCTCTGTTACTCTGATACTCTCTTTCTCTCTCTGTTACTTTCTCGCTCTTTCTCTCTCTCGCTCTTTCTCTCTCTCGCTCTTTCTCTTGCTCTTTCTCACTCTTTCTCTCGCTCGCTCTCTCTAGGTTTTTTCTCTTCTCTATCTTTCTCTCTTTTCTCTTTGTGTGTCTCCCTAATTCTCTTTTTGCTTTTCTCTCATTCTCGTTCCCTTCATCCCTTTATGTTAGATCGTTTGAAATCATCAGAGTTTATTTGGTCACGAACACAGGATACAGCAGGTGTAAGCAGTGATGCTTGCTGACATCCTCAACAATGAATGTTGAGTAGGAGCTCGACACAAGGCGACGTCTGTTGGCGCCATCTTACAATTTTAGTGCAATGAAGAACTGATTACGAAGGCATATGATCGTTGAAGCGTCAGTTGGTGACTTGTAATTGTTCTCCCCTCTCCATCACTCTGACTCACTGCTCTAGTAGGGGGCATCATCAGTAAGTCAATATAAAACATGCTCTGGATATATTCAACAACATAGGGAGGACATATTCTGACATATAGGGTGTGTTTTGTTTTCAAAGTCACTACTGTCATAAAAAATAGCCACCAGCCAGTCTTGGTAATACCTTTACAGAGTATTGTCCTGTTAGTTGCGTATGCACACACACACACACACACACACACACACACACACACACACACACACACACGCTACCCTGCTGCATTTGGGGGAAAGAACATATCATTAAAATATCTCTCTGACTTGAGGCCTGACTGCGGCGTCCATTTTCTGATGTAACCTTTCTTGTTGTTTTCATCGACCCGACATTTGTAACGGAAGTGGAGCGCAAGGCGAGAGTGCAGTCGTGAGTTTTCAAACAGGGAACAGAGGTCATATCTGGCTGTAATTATTCTGATCCCATGAAACAGGGAAAATAGAGAGAAAACCCTCTTTCCCCAATCAAAACATTTAGTGCATGATCACGTCTGCATTTAACATTTATTTCCAGCTACAAGAGTGATGGCAACACTTTTCAAGTCATGAAAACACGCTCAAGAATAGAAATTAGACATAGTTAACCGGTAAGAGAATTTAAAAAAACAAAAACATTTGGGGATTTTTAAGAAGTATTGTATTCCTGTCAACTTATTTAGCAAAAAAAAGTGCATTGTTTGTTACGATTACCTTACTCATCACAACTTCTGCATTTTACAAAGTATAAGTAAACACTTTCCTAAATGGCATCTTTTTTATGTAAGATATGTAGGAGGAAAACATTCCTGTATTTAGGCCATATGGACAATCCTTAGATTCTATACAACTGTGATCATTCATACCCAGCCAAGAACCTTGAGGACCATTTCCACTCTGAGAGCCCCAGTTGGCCTGCAGACGTGTGGCGGTCAGGCTGGTTGGGTCGGTGAGGGGGCTAGTTATGTATTTATGGCTGGAAAGAGACATCCTTTCTGGGGATTGATTTGGTCCTGCCCTGGGTGAAGGGAGGGCTGTGGAGGGAGGCTGGAGGAGAGGTGGCTGGCAGAGTAAATACTTGAAGACTAATGTCTCTGTTCAGCAGATCAATACACGCCTCATGACTCCAGCTCCTGGCCATGGTCTCGTTAAAAACACATTTGTTAATTCTGACAATTTAATTGCTCTTGACCAAGCATGCCTTGAGCTTTAGTAATGTAAGTATATGAATTAGCATTTTGAACCTCTGGCAATAGGGAAATGACCTGGGCCTCAACGTAGCATGTCTTTAGTATAGCGTGAACGTAGCATTTTCATTTTGAACCTCTGGCAATAGGGAAATGACCTGGGCCTCAACGTAGCATGTCTTTAGTATAGCATGAACGTAGCATTTTCATTTTGAACCTCTGTTTCTCTAGCCAATGGGGCTAGAGGTGGTGTGGTATATGGCCAACATACCACGGCTAACAGCTGTTCTTAAGCACAACGCAACGTCTGGACACAGACCTTAGCCGTGGTATATTGGCCATATATCACAAACCCCTGAGGTGCATTATTGCTATTATAAACTGGTTACCAACATGTCATACCCGTGGTATACGTTCTGTTATACCACGGCTTTCAGCCCATCAGCATCCAGGGCTCGAACCACCCAGTTTATAATTCTAAGTAACATAGACAACAGTTGACAGAGACATTGCTTCAGTTGAAGGACATGTTAAATGTGTTAGCCTGTGAATATTTAGACAAAGCCTAATATCCATTGCATTTTTTTTAAATGAAATGTTTAGACTTTTCACTGCCGTTTTAGTTTTTACTGTGCTTTGGTTGTTTCACTTTTAAGTTGAAATGGCGTTAAATGGATTTTAATTGTTTGATACACACTCCCACATTTGATCATAAACACACACGTGCATTCAGAACACTTCTCTGTACATATGTCATATATCAAAAATATACATCATATCAATTATGTTTTCAAGAATACTATATTTTATTTTATGTCATTATGTAATTTTGGGATACATGTATCAGAAGTATAATCTAATAATTGAGTTTTTATTTTCTTAACATCTCCTGGCTGTTTATTTTGATTTACCAAGTAGTTTCGAAAAGCAGCACCATGTTTGTAGAATTGTATTTGCACACAACAGACAATCTAACATGACCAATTCTGATACTACTACTCACGACTAACAAGTAAATCATTCACAGCCTATTAGTAACATTTATTGGCGAACTAGTAAGTTGATATAGTAGCAGTAGTTGTCACAGTAGTGTTTTCTTCTGAGTTGTAAACACAACCCAAGACCCTTCCACATCCATATGCTAGTGTGTTGGTCTTCCCAGGGTGAGACTTAGTGAGCATGTTTATGACAGAATGTACAGAAGTTCAAATACACATGTCTGCCTTTTTCATCTCACTCCTGTCAGTGAGAGAAAGTCGTCCCGGCCCATCGGTCTGTCCAGTCAGTTCACTTGGACGGTGTGAATATACTATACTATTGTAGCATGTGGTATGTATTAGAGATCTGGTAGTCATTTCAGTGCCGCTAACTAAAGAATCCTCCGGGGAGACTTAATTACAGGAAGACCAGTCTAAATATCATTGAGCTGCATATTTTCCATGACATGAGATCTCTCAGCTCTCTTAGACTCGCTCTCTCTCTCAGCTGCCTGTCTCTCACTCTGCTCTCTCTCTCTCAGCTCCCTGTCTCTCACTCTGCTCTCTCTCTCAGCTCTCTCACTCTGCTCTCTCTCTCTCAGCTCCCTGTCTCTCACTCTGCTCTCTTTCTCTCAGCTCTCTCTCTCGCTTTCTCTCTCAGCTCTCTTTCTCAGCTCTCTTTCTTTCTCTGCTCTCTCCCTCTTTCTCTCTCTGCTCTCTCCCTCTTTCTCTCTGCTCTCTTCTCTGCTCTCTTCTCTCTCTTTCGGCTCTCTCTCTCTCTCTCTCGCTCTCTATCTGCTCTCTCTCAGCAGTTTTGGAGTCCATATATTATAGTTTGTGATGTTGAGAAAATGCTAATTATCTTAGGGTCTAACCCCGTCAGGTGATGCTGCTCAGAGAGATTGGAGGGGCCACTGGATCACTGTCCAGTGGTTTTGGAGTGGAGTGCAAAGAAACCATGTTGAGTGTAACACACACACACACTCTCTCTCTCTTTTTCTGTCTTTCACACACACATTCTCACACACACACACACACACACACCAAGGGCCTGCATGATGAGGGTTCTGTAAATGTTTGCAGATTACTGTTTCTCTTAAATCCTTTTGGACCTCAAGTCATGTTAAGTAGAAATAAAAAGGAAAGGCAGTAAGCTTTGGAGGCTCTTTTGCTTTGTTGTAATATCTTTGGCTCGTGTTTCTGGATATTGGATTTGACCAGAATTATTTTTTGTTTTAATCACTTGTAAGGGCACAGCACAGGCAAATTGGGGTTTTAACAATGCATTTTATATTTTCTTATCAGTACATTTTATACTTTACATACAATGTTGTATATCTGCATTAGAAATACACTGAAATAAATGTTATTGCCTGGGTATCAATTAAATTACACAGTTGGATGTGGACTATTAGATTAGTGCCATTCAGGTAATACAATAAAGACAAGTCGATACAATGTCGCGCTTTGACATTGTAACCTCATTCCGGCTGCCATGTGGGTATAGCTAGCCTGCGTTGGCACAGCGCCATTGGAAAATAGCTTTATAAGATGAGAGTCCGATTTGTTAACGTAACCTTTCATGTTCACAATAACCCCGAAGGCTCCCAAGAGTCATTGCTAGTGTTCCAGCTGGGTTCATGGCTCTATGATAACTTGACAAATTTTACAATAATATATGAAAATTGCATGAAGTTCTACTTAAAATTGTTGCCAGTTTTCTATCATGGAAACATCAGAACTAGTTTATAAAACCATCAGCTTGAGCATCTTTATGTTGTTATTTTTAGTTTTCATTGTACTAAGAATCATATTAGCATTAAATCCATGTTGCATTTGAATGTGCACTTGAGTTATACACTATTGCTTTATATCATAATTTTTATCAGACTTATTCATGCTATTTTGTCAAATCTTAAAATACTTTTGACCAATTTAATGCAAAACGTCAAGACATTTATGGCAAAATAGACAACTCAACTCAATAAATATTTATATTGACATTTGAATATTCACTTTACTTTCATAGTACGAATTATTGATCATTTAAATATGCTACAATATGAATAGATTATATAGCCTTGCATTTTCAGTAATCTTTTTAATATAACATCTGTCATACCTGTGATATAGTAAACTATCATTAAACATAGCCCAGAATAGCAGCGTATTTGTTGTCTATATATTTCAAACGTTTATTTTTAGGATACTAACCTCTGTACAGAAAAGTAACTTGGTAAAAACACAATTACGTTTGGATGGCGGTTTAAAATGCTTTTCTTCTTTCAGCTCCTGAGGAAGATATCCTCAAAGGCAAACAGTCCATCAGAAGTCACGCGATGGGAAATCAGAACTCTGAGAGTGAGATATTGTTGGATGGCGACGATGACACTCTATCATCCTTGGAGGAGAAGGAATTGGAGAACCTAACAGGTAACGCATGCAGCTCCATCCGTTTTCATGTCCCAGCGCGCATCATCTAGAGGGGGCTGGGTACGCACGTTAGTTGAATTCTCCCCCTCCCGCCTTTAAAGCGTCTCCATTGCTAACGCGTGAGGTTGCTGCTACCGGTACTTTGAGGCGCGCATGCAGGATAACGGGGCTCCCGAACGGTTAAGAAGGGGTGATAACCTCCCCAGCGCCTCCCATTACCCCTGGAGTCGCATGATGTTTTGTGATGCTCTGGCTTTGGGGGGAGGAGAGGATAATTACACACACAAACATGTCCTATTGGCGCTTGTTTACAAGTTCACATATCTCAAAGCAAAGCGCATTTTTGTTTGGAATGAAATTATAGTACAAAAGTACCAACACGCTTGTGTAGTATGATTCATAGTTAGCTTTTGACACAGTAATTGTTTTATTTTTTTTATCGTTAGACTATAATTGAAGAAGTGAACTGTGCATTTTGTCTAAAGGTTTTGGCCTCGAGGTTCATTTATATTTTGGGGCCTACCTTTGACTTCCTTTATGTTAAATGAAAACCGCAAATTGGTACTCATGACAAGTGCGATATTTTGACACATATAATATCAAATGTATGCCTATTTTATGATTGGGCATGGCAAATAGGTGCACCGCGCACGGTTTTTGGCTAAACGGTATTATTTTCACATTTTAGAATAGCACTATGGACCTTAAACATTTTCTGTGTGTTTAGTTGTTTATGATTGCTCTAAATGTGCAGTTTTCCTATATGAATCCATGTCGAATAAATAGTATAGGCTGAGATCAAAACGACTGTAGGCCTTGCCGTTAACAAGACTCAAACACGTAAAATGACGTTGCTGTCCAATTTCTTATCCACTTTAAATCCATTATCTCACACTCATATTGATGTAAATGTGGCTCCCTATACCTGGAACTCCTATGGGCATATTAGTTATGTTACTAATCGGATTGCATCCTATATAATCCTCAATTTCCCCACATCATGGCTTTCCAATATAACTTGTTCACCCACTGTAGACTAATACGCTCAGAGCGCAATTATATGAAAACACAACGCCCACGATGACAATAGGGTTAAGGGGAGATTCCATGCATAATAAAGTGACATGGATTCTGAAATGAAGTGGAAATTGTCATGTGGGTCTCCTACTCCTCTGACTAGACAGACAGACAGGACGCAGCGTCCCAGTACAGGCAGCTGTCTGTCGGAACAACACCAGGTGTAATTGAATGTCTCCATGGCAGTGATTGAAAAATGTTATTTCACGCCCGGATTACATGCTAATGCTCACAATGCTCGGAGGGCTAAGGGGGGGGGGGGGGGGGGAGATGGCAACAAATGAACATATCTGTTTATTTCATAGCCATCCGTTTCGCAAAGACGTGGGTGCTTGGGGAAATCAAGCCGGGCTCTGAAGCCCCTTTCTGCCGCGCGGCACATCTGCAAATACAATGCTTCTGCACACGTGGAGCGCGGGGCAGGAGCGGCAAGAGCTTACACGTTGCTCCCTCGAGCTGCCTTCTCATTGTCATACTGGCATAAATTAAGATTGATGAGAGATTAAACAGACGTAGCACCAGCCCGCAATCAATGGGGCCTGATTGACAGCTGATTCTATTTTTTGACAAAGCTGGTCTGTCTTGGGTTACGCAGATGCTGATATTTTATTTTACCCAGCGGCTCAAACCACCTCTCCCTCCCTGTAGTCTAAAGAGGAACTGTTCAGATCATGGTGATTCTGGTTTCAGTGCTTATCAACACGCAATATTAGCTCTAACTCGATCTAGCAAGGAAATGAGGTCTAATAATTATCTAATAATAATGCTAATAATAATTGTGAAATGTAAAATTGCATTCTTAATTTAAATTGCAGTTACACAAATCATTTGCATGCAGTTTTAAGCTAGAAATTATACAATTGAGAATTATATTTATTTTATTCTTGACCTTGCATCTGATAGATAGGCGGATACAAACGACCAATCGCCTTGAGCAGGAATGCCCAACACTCTTCCTGGAGATCTACTGTCCTGTAGGTTCAGTCCAATCCTAATGTATCATATCTGATTCTGCTAGTTAAGGTCTTGTTGAGCAGCTAATTTGTAGAATCAGGTGTGTTAAATTAGGTTTGAACTGAAAACCCACAGGACGGAAGATCTCCAGGAAGAGGGTTGGCAGCCCTGGCCTAAGAGCAAATGTTTTCCCTCATTAAAAATGCATATGTGGCCTTCTCTATATTGTTATGGTATTTTCACGGAGACAAAAAGAGCCATCAAAGTCAGTGCGTGCCCTTGTTGAGTTTATATGTTTACTTTTACACGCTGTTGCCCTTTGAAAAAAACTCTTGCTTTCTCGAGGAGGGGCAGGGTGTGATTATTGTAAAGCGGGCTAATGTTTGCTTTCTGGCCCGTGCCGTTGTTGGGCCCTGTCTGTCTCCTAGGCCCTGTAAACATGAGCACTAGCGCTCAGCTGGTTGCCCCGGCGGTGGTGGTGAAAGGAACGCTGTCCATCACTGCGTCTGAACTCTACTTCGAGGTGGATGAAGATGAGGCCAGCTTTAAGACGATCGATCCAAAGGTAAGAGAAGGGCTTTAACTTCTATTGATCCGGCCCTCCCGTCATTCTGTAAAACCAGCTTTCAAAATGGCTCAGGGCTTTCTCCCAGTCCTTCCCTGACCCCAGCACCTCCAAGTCATGCTTTTCTGCAGCCTAATTGCTTTGTAAAGCCTTTATAAAAATTGTGTAAATAACTCCAACCACGAACATGCGTAGACTAAAAGCCTTTAGGCTATTGCATGACGACTGTAAGCAGCCTCGAGTTCTGCGATCATCATCAGGTCAAATAATTATTGAATAATCCAAATGTAGATCGAGACTCAATAATCTCTATAATTGAGATTATAACAACCATATAGGCTAAGATGCTGTTATGTGGTGTGTGTATTTGTGTAGTGAAAGTGAACATTAAGCTATAGCTTCACTCGTGCTTGAATTGCATTGGTTTGGGTGGGCTACGTCATTGACAACATCACGTCTCTCTGAAAACGGGTGTTTGCGCTGCAGATTCGACACACAAAGGCCTCAGAGCCTGCAGAAGCATCACAAGCAAACGTTTGAAAAATAAGTTAGTCTATCGCACATCATAATACAATGTGCCTGATACCGAGAGAAGACTAGGCTTGCTGTTCTTCCTTCGGGTTTTTCAGTTGTTCGTGAAATACAGCCCAGGAATCAGGAATAGTGTGTTGGCCAATGACTTATGTTGTGGTAGGTTTTGTTGAGAACAAAAACCATGAAATGACTTGAATTTATTATTCGACACCTTTGAAACGTAGCCTATATGACTCATTTGAATATCCTAAATAACAGGCTATAGTGATGAATATTCATTTAAAAACATCCTCTTTCTATTTGTATTCAACAGTTCAGTGATAAACCAAATAGGCTGCTGCTAATGGGCAGCCTACTGTACCAATATTCCCGCGTGGTGTTTAGTCGCTCCTGGCTAGTCATTGAGTGACAGTTGTGTATCTTTTTTTCTCAGCAGTCTGCGCCCAGGGTTATTGGCAATAACAACAATAACAATTATAATCATAATCTAGTTATAATAACAGACAAATTCATTAATCAACTTTTGAGGTTTTGATTTTCGTGCGTTGACACGTTCCTATTGAAAGGGCAAATGAATGAACCTGAATTTAGCAATGGTCTATTCTGGTGAATGGGCCTACTACAAGTGGTTGTTGTGTTTCTCTTTATCCTCGTGCAATTTCCTCGTGCAATTTCACCAATAGTTAATACACAGTAATAACAGACATGCATACCGGTGTTTAAATAGGCTATATGGCTGCAAAAATCCTATCGACATCAAACTGTCGACTAAATAGACGTTCTTTTTTTTGTTAAAACAATTTGCACCAAATTGAACTAAATTATATTGTGCTATATTAATTATTCCAAGACGAAAATGAATGTATGTTCTCTGATATGCATAATCACGCAGAACTCGTATTGTGTATCAAATGAATCTAGGCCCAAGATTTGTAAATGTATTTAACAATCCTTTTTTTACGCACATGAATTCTGTTTTTCACACAGGAATTGATTTCACTTTATCTAGTAAATATACATTTGTATTACTCTTATTAAACAATGCCAGTTCTCAAAACATGTATACAAACACAAGGCCAAGTTGTAATTTAATTTCTTAGTTTTATTAACATTTCAGTTTAAGGTCACGTAATGAAAAATTGGAACTTGGCACGCTACATTTTTATTCTTTCACTTAAAGATTTTGTGCATATAATTTTAAATAAACATTTATTCACTTTGTGAAAACATTTTAAAACAAAACACCCAAAAAAGTATTACATTTAGCTTAATGTACCTTCACGTTCTCCCTCTCTGAATGTCCCATTACACTCCGTTGTAAAAGGTTTTTTTTTTTTGTTGCTTGTTTTTCATTTCTCAATTGTTTCACATTGCTCGGAGAAACCAAGATCATGACGTTTTCCTCCACTCTGAAGTGATCTCAAAACGTCACCTCGGCCCTAAATAGCAATAGTATCACAATCAGACAATTCGACAGTTTATAATTTGTCCAAACTTTTTGCATTAGTGAGGATTTCCCTCGCCAGTCTCCACGTCTGCTTTGCGGCAGCTTCCAGGGCCGAGTGGGGCTTCCCCTGAAACAGGTCCAAATTTGGTAAGAAATAATGGGGGCATCTGCGGCACTGCAAACACGAGATGAGCTGCAGCAGAATTCCGTTGATTCGATCTCCGAGGCAGGACTCGTCCCAGTCGGTCTCTCTCGGGTGTTTCTCGCACTCGTACAGCAGCAGGGTCTTCATGTGGTAGCTCTGGAGTGGCTGACCCGGTAGCTCGAGATGACGGTCGCGGAGAGTCTTCAGGACCGAGAGGCATCTTTTCCTGCATCCCGCCATCAGGAGCCTATTCTCGGCCTCGCTGAACTGCAAGACCCAGGCGTCACTCTCAGCCGAGCTCTGTTTCCCGGTCAACGAGTAGCACTCTTTGGAGAGCAGGTTAAAGCCCTCGGCCTTGACCTCGGCCACCCGGTTCGGACCAGGCCAGGGGATATGGGGCATGGGCCACTGGGCAGCGCTCCTAGGCCAGATCCCTGTGCACTTGAACGCAGGGGTGATCTGAACCACGTATCTCTCCCGGATCCTTAGTCTTACCTCACTTGTATCTGCTACCATTTTAACCACGTCACGGTAGCTACACTTATCCACCGCTTGCGCTACCAGAGTCTGAAACCTTGAGCGGATCTTCCGGGCGGAAAGGTAGCCCGAGGCCGTTATGAACTCGACCCAGAGAGACATACTTCTTTTGCGGCCGTCGCTCAGCTTCAGTACAGCGCAGCCGGGCAGAGAACCGTCGTCAACAAAGTTGAACACTCCCATCTGGTTGAGGTAGAGGACCACCTCGAACTCGTTGGGGGCTATGACCTCCATCCCCTCGAAGCGCGCCTCTATCTCGCTGAGAGAGGAGATGAACCGGGGTTCCTGCACCTCGACCTCCTTCAGGACGTCCGACACTACCTTACACACCTCCCGGATAGTCTTTGCAATGGCCGCTTTTCGAGTTTGGCATCTCTCGCTGTAGTATTTGTTGAGCTGGTAGACCAGCTTTGCCTGCGTTGCGATCATGTTTGGGCAGAGGTCCGGGCTGTACACCGGCGAGTCGCAGTACGTTGACGGATCCAATGCTTACCGGTAAAGCCAGAGGCGAAACGCTCTTCCCCAAGCAATGGAAAAATGATATAATTCAACTTTTTTTGCGTACACAGCGGATGGACGTCAGACAGTGTCGGAAGGAAACCGATAGGGTTGCAACGTAATAGGCTACTAAATATCAGTCGAAGTCATATGCAGTAGGCAGCCCCAGAATGGGGTGGGCTCAGTGTACAGTATAATACCGTCCGTGTCCTCGCGCTTGCAGACCCTAAAGGATAAAGCTCTGGTCGTGACCACTCATCTCTCCTTGTCCGTTCGGTTGAACGTGAAAACTACGCGTTATTCTCCTACCTTGCCCCACTGTTGTCCACACTCAGCTGTGCGAGCTGGACTTGTGTAGTTTATGAATGGTCCCCTAGAAGAGTGAAAGGGGTCGGGCTTCTCCTCCTGCAATCAACGGCGGAGCTGTCAGTGCAACCAGCCAATCAGAGGCCTCTCCGACAAGCACTCTTTCAAGAGAGGCACACTTTCGCTCTCCAACATCCTGCGCGCGGAGCCCCTGCTCCCAGGTCGAGATATAGGAAGATAAACGGTTCCTTTTCGTATACACACTTTGTGCTCTTTTCTACGAAGTATATTTAATACGTTTTAAAGACAGCTGTGTCTCTTTTGCCTTGACCTAGTCTTTTTTCCCCCCCCCAGGTGTGCACGTGCTCAATATAAAACGGAAATATTTAAAGGAGAATAGGTAGCGCATTGAGTGATGCTGGATACCTGGCAAGGGAAGTGTTTATTTACTGTCTCGCTTCATGTCTGAATGGCATCAATTTGGAACCCTTTTGTTTTTCTATGGCAGTTAATGAGGCTTGATACTACTTTATAAACATTAGCACTAAGGTTTTAAGCGCTTTTGACAAAGTAACCAATACGTTTAAAAAAAATGCTGTACAGTTATTGTATGTATGCATTATTTGACTATTCGCGCATTTGCATATTTCCAGTGAGTTGCTAATTTATGTATATCAAGCTATTTTTGACTGATGTTTTATGACATTTATGCGTCAAGAAACAAGAAAGCCTAATTTTATTAGAAAGCGCGTCTCCAGGCTGCGGGTTCAACACGGTGTGTGATAATCAGCTTAACGAGATAAATCGAATGTTCAGTGAGTGTACAATATTTCTAATATTTGTGTTTTTTTTCCATAAAATAGCATATCATTATGTTTTCCTGATTTTGAGTATTTTTTTATCTTATAATAGGCTAAAAGTTGTTCACATTTCGAACCTCTAACATATTCACTTGTCTTAAAAGAAATATTTTGTGCCTAGTGGTTTCATCTTGGTGTATCGTGACAGTAGATTATAGGCCTGAATAGTTAAAATTACACCCAGTAATTTCCCTCGGATATCGGATTAAGAGCAACAACCTTCCCCTCACTGAAATGTGGTTTATTGTATTCCCATACAAATTTGGCCTACTAATTTCCCTAATATTCTATCGGCCAAATGAACATCATATTACTTCCATATTTGACCCATTCCATGCCATTGCACAATTTAAGAACGGAGAACAATTCCTCCTAGAATGGATGCGCACTACACGCACCTGCAGAGCAAGTTTTAGCACGCGTGTCATTATAAAATGTGATGAACGATAATAAGACTATAGGCCTATTATTTTAATTGATATCGTAAGACCCTTTGAGATGTTAAAAACGTGGTATTCCATAGTTCTTCAATACTATGTTTGGGGCCTGTTTTATTGCAGCCTATTTGCCCTTGTCGTTTTATAAAGCGCATGTTACATTAATGATGCCTAATTCATAAAAAAAAACTAAAGGTCTGATGTTTCTCTTTTCACATTCACATCTTATTACAACATTTTAAATATGTAATTGATTTCCAAGAAGCTCAATTATATTTTTAAATCACTCTAAAGACATAAACAACCGGCTTTTTCTTTCTCATTGTGCGCTGTGCATGGTTTTCTAAAAATGCACGTACTTTTAATCTGGTCATCGCTTTATCGGCGCGTGAACCTTGTCGGTGATGAATAATAAACGGACAGGGGTTCTTCGCGCGGGCCCGGGATTGTAATTGAAGTCCTCTTATCACCCCAGACGTCATGTTAGATGACTTAAGAACCAATCACCGTCTCCTCGCGGGCACAGCACCGAGACGCGCGGGGAGAAGGCAGGGTGTGAGACTGCTCCTCAGACAGTGATGCTGCATAAGAATGGCCCAAAAAATAACGCATCAGTTAAATGAAAGCTACTTAAGTTAAAGTCCTGTTTGCAAAACTATTGATCTATCTGCAGCTTTGAAGCTTCTTTGCCCGTCCTCCGGTTGTAGACTACTCAAGTTAATGAGGCGCAGGTTGTTAGGAGCTTTGGCATTAAATTCATTAGGGAGTCAATTGGACATTCTCTGTCCAGTGGACGTCGTTTTTATGTCGGGATCCCTCGAGGCTTTTGGCCTAATTAGACATAAGTGTTTTAATTGCAACGACTTTTTGGCTATTTGGAGCTGGAAATATCTCCAGGTCCTTGTTGTGGTGTTAAGCAAAGCACCCAACGATGCAATGACGCGGAGTTAACATGGCTTCTCAAAAATCTATATTGATGATATGAAAACCTTCTTTCGCGTTCTTATGTACGTTACGAAGTTATTGCATAAATGTATATATTTTTTCTCTTTTCAAATATATTGTTATCATACAATAGTCAGCGAAGCTAGTTTAATATGCGTTTAGCGATATGCGGGAAAAACTGCTTTTGCAGATTGTTTGTATTTTAAACAGAGACAGACTAACATTTTAAATGTAATTGATGGTAATATTAGTACATGACTGAAACACTATTGTCTCAATGTTATGCAGGCTTTATACAGCCAATGCTTTTTTTTTGTAGTTTAGTATGACTAAAACACAACGATTATTTCCCATTTTGGAAAATGTTTTTTTTTGCGCCAAATATACATTATGTTTCCCACAGATTGGTCAGCATGACCACGACACAAAGGTTAATGGACTGAAACATTCCTGGAATACTCATGTACTCTATTTAGCTTTAGTTTCTCATTCTCACCACATTCATTGTAGCATCGGGTTTAGCTGAAGACTGGAAAATGCAACCCCTGAAAATACAGTGTGTGTACTGAAATAATCCACAAAGTTGCCAGAAACCAAGTGATAAAGTGTCTTTCGGTTTTTTAAACAGTAAGATGGCAAATGCCTGTGGACTTGTCGTTCTCATAGATTCCAGTAGTGTTGATGAAGCTACTAACACTACAGAGAGTACAGATGACTGTAGTGTAGGAGATGAGGTTGGGTGATATTTGGGGAGACATCTTCTATGATATGCCACTCAAGATATTGCAATATCTGATACAATTGTTTTGCGCAGTTAATGAGTAAATCATTCTAGCCTGTGCTGTTTTTGTGCTTATTTACCATAGTAACGTTACATCATCTTTGTATTGTGAAACAATAAGGCTTAGTTAATTAATTCAGACTTAATTTTGAACATATTTAAACAGCCTAACTGATAAAACTGCACAATTTTTGATTTGTTAAGTTCAAATCGAGTAGTCTTGCACTACCTGATATATCGTTAATGTCAAATATCACGATATTCAATTTGATCATATATCGGCCCAACCCTAGTAGGGGACCTCGGTACAGATTCACAAAACTCACTGTATAAGCCTAGATGTTGAAAAACGATATAACTGTAATTAAGGGGTGTGTCTGTTGAATATTTGAATTTAATTGAGGGATTTTTTTTATTGGCTATTTCCTGGTTCAAGTTAAGTAATGTAACCTCAAGTCTATGTGATAATTTTCACTTATGATGAGTGTATTTGGTGTTTACACATATACAGTGCACAGTTACAGCCTTATTATTGATTACTTAGTTTTTTCCCCCTCATCACACAATTCCCAATTATGACAAAGCAAAAAAACGTTATTTTTTGTTGTTGCGCAAAATCTGAAATATCACATTTACATAAGTATTCAGACCCTTTACTCAGAACTTTGTTGAAGCACATTTGCCGGCGATTACAGCCTCGACTCTTCTTGAGTTGACACACCTGTATTTGGGGAGTTTCTCCCATTCTTCTCTGCAGATCCTCTCAAGCTCTGTCAGGTTGGACGGTGAAAGTTGCTGCACAGCTATTTTCAGAAAAGGGCAGATGACAGCATGATGCTGCCACCACCACCACCATGCTTCACCGTAGGGATGGTGCCAGGTTTCCTCCAGATGTGAAGCTTGGCATTCAGGTCAAATAATTCAATCTTGGTTTCATCAGACCAGAGAGCCCCCCCTCCCTTTTGTACACTCGCTGTTTGTTTGTTACCTATGCATAGTCACTTCAGCCCCCCCCCTACATGTACAGATTACCTCAACTAGCCTGTACCCCTGTAAACTGACTGGGTACTGGTGCCCCCTGTATATGGCCTCGTTATTCTTATTGTGTTAGTCTACTTGGTCAATATTTTCTTCTTCTTGAACTGCACCGTTGGTTAAAGGCTTGTAGGTAAGCATTTCACGGTAAAGTCTACACACTGTGACAGATGAGCTCTGTCACATTGACCATTGGGTTCTTGGTCACCTCCCTGACCAAGGCCCTTCTCCCCTGATTGCTCAGTTTGGCCCGGCGGGGGCCTCTGTGTTCTTGGGGACTTTCAATACTGAATACATGTTTTGGTGCCCTTCACCAGATCTGTTCTTCGACACAATCATGTCTCGGATCTCTATCTGGAAATATCTGGAAATATTTGCATGATCCTGCATATTTGGTATTTTGCATTAACCATCTCTGTTTTTTAAAACCTGTTCCTATCTTTGGTTTACAGTTGGTGTAGTGGCATTCATGTCAGTGAGGTAGTCAACCTACAACATACACCTCTTATCTGTTGTTATTAGCAATGTTCTGGATCTGGACTATAACCGTAGTAGAATTGACACTGTCAAGAGACGAGATAAGCCACATAGACGCAAACGTTCATTTGGAAGTTTCTAGCAAAAATACTTGAACTCTAACCGAACAGGCAACGTTACATTAGGTACCGCGTGATGTATGGTTTACTTACAAACTTGATTTATTGTGAAGATTTAAAAAAAAAAAGCAAAACTGTTGAGATTTGACATTCTTTTCCCCTGAATCATGCCCGACTGGAGGAATATTCTTACTCAAAGACCCTTGGCGTGCAGCTTAAGAAAGAAAAAAAGAACGGTTAAGGGTTTTTATTTTAGACTCCAAGACTGTTTAATATCAAAAGCACAGTTCAGGCCCTGAGAGATGAATACACGCCCCCAAGTGTGTGTCCCAAATGACACCCTATTCCCTACATAGTACACTACTTTTGACCAGAGCCCTATGGACCTTGGTCAAAAGTAGTGCACTATATAGGGAACAGGGTGCCATTTGGGATGGGACACACTCAAAGTCGTGAAAATGTCCAAATGTAAAGTCACATGGTAACTGTAGCTTAATGAAATATATGGTGACAGTAAGTATGACTTATAAAGACAAATTGTAAATACACTCTGAATGTCAGACAGGGTCAATATACACATATCTGGAATATAAATTCTTGCCTTCATAAGCGACTGAAGCAAAATTGTGTGAACCGGAGTTCAACTGATTTCACACTGTCGTGACAACACTGCACCTATTATGGGCAACGCATGCAAAGCTAGAATGGTATTTTTGTTGTGTGGGTTTTTGGTGTTCAGGTAGTGTCTATGCATGGATGGTATTATTGAGGTTATATTAGGTGTAGTTAGTCATCACAATGTCCTGTAGTTTCAGAGTGTGTGTGTGCATACACATGGGCACGCGCTTGTGTGTATTTTGGCACCATCCTTTGACCTCTCCTTAATTAATACAAACATTTTGTGTGAATCATCTTTTGGACTCATCATTCACTATTCGTTTCAAAGTTATCACGGATGTTCCCTTAGCGTGTGAGGGACTTTTTTCAAGGAAAGGCTCGCTTTTGGCGAAAAGCGATGTAAGGCTGCTTATTCTTAAGGCTTGTCACACTTTCCTCTAGGGTTCAGCTGATTTGTAGGAGCAGAACGAAAACAAATAGTCTCAGAGCCATAAGGTTGATCCCTCTTAGCCAAACAGAGTTCATTTCCGATAGCCTCCTTCAGAATCCATCATGTTAGAGTACACTACAGAACTGCAGAGATTCTAGAATTCGGTTTCATCTCCGTGTACTTCCGCTTTGGTGTCTGTGCGCCTTATATGGCATTTTGGATTCTGGCGTCTATTTGAAGTCATCCAAGGCCATGTTCAGTGCATCAATGGTGTTTATGCTAATCATGCAGATTTTACATGTTAATACACATGCTATAATGATTATAATCATTTCGGGGGATTTTATGTAGCCAATATATGCCCTTGTTTTGTTTTATGGTAATTCTATAACTAAAACTAGATTTATTACCATCAACACAAATATGATAGTATCCATGTAGCATAACGTGACACGTGTTATTGGACCAATCACAGCAAAGAGCAACTCCGTACCTGGGAGAAATAAAAACATGTCATAGATACTAAACGGCTTCTTTTGAGGCTCTTTTCAGCCCTTTTTTTGGGCTTCTATCGAAGTCATCTTTTATTCTCTGCCTATTTATCTCGGTGTGAAAACATCCCACTTTATCAGACGGCGTCTAAAGATCTTTCTCTGGTCTGTACTGAATAGAGTAAAAGAGGATGAGGCCTGCCTGAAGAGTCCGTCTTTGATCTGAGTCTGTGTGACGACTCCACCAGGACAGGGTCCATAACCCCTCTCTCTCACTTCTGCTTTCTGATAAGCACCCCTTTTTCTGACTCACTCGCTCTCGAAAGTACCCCCGCCGCCCCTCCCCTCCCCCCCAACACACTACCACATCTGCCCAGCTACTGAAGAGGCTAGCTAGTGAGCTACCAGATTACTCAGCCGAGCCCCAAGGGGTTATGGGATATACGGCTGCTGTTTGTTTATTTAGCACCTCGCTGGCGTACAACACAATGTCGTCAACCATCCCTCCTCGTGTGTGTTTGGTCTCCATGTATATTCTTAGTTATCTGTTTTCAATGTTGAAGGGAATCTTGACGTCCATACAATCTGCAACTTGACCTGAACATTGGGTCTAAGTAGTGAGTCTGGATAACTCATTGGAACTTGTATGGCAGGTATATGTGCTCGTTGAATGTATCTAATAGATGTTTATAATGGTGGTTAGTGGTCATTCTTCTTTAGTGAAATCAATGATGACCAAGATGTATGTCATGGATAAGCTCTCTTATGCCTGTCTGGATACAGATTCATGTTCTTAGACTCTCCAGTCGCCCCACTGTGAGTAATGGAGATATTTGAAGTAGGAATTCTGACAGAATGAATAACTTCTCCTCAGTGAATACATTAGAATACATTGTTCCTTTACATTCCCCTCTCTCTCTCTCTCTCTCTCTCTCTCTCTCTCTCTCTCTCTCTCTCTCTCTCTCTGTATCTCTCTCTCTCTCTCTCTCTCTCTCTCTGTATCTCTCTCTCTCTCTCTGTATCTCTCTCTCTCTCTCTCTCTGTATCTCTCTCTCTCTCTCTGTCTCTCTCTGTATCTCTCTCTCTCTCTCTGTATCTCTCTGTATCTCTCTCTCTCTCTGTATCTCTCTGTATCTCTCTCTCTCTCTCTCTGTATCTCTCTCTCTCTCTCTCTGTATCTCTCTCTCTCTCTCTCTGTATCTCTCTCTCTCTCTCTCTGTATCTCTCTCTCTCTCTCTCTGTATCTCTCTCTCTCTCTCTCTGTATCTCTCTCTCTCTCTCTCTGTATCTCTCTCTCTCTCTCTCTGTATCTCTCTCTCTCTCTCTCTGTATCTCTCTCTCTCTGTCTCTGTATCTCTCTCTCTCTCTCTCTCTCTGTCTCTCTCTGTCTCTCTCTGTCTCTGTGTGTCTCTCTCAAGATGGCGATCCCTCTCTCTCTCTCTTGTTGGAGAAGGAGAGATATAAATAAGGAATACAGGAATTGAGTTCAGAGGCCCGAGATGTTCGGTTGGGAAGAAGAGAAAAAAAATCTGCAACAGTTTTATTCCTGTGTCTGGTTGAGTTAGCGCCCTTTGTACTCTCACGTGAATGATAAGGGGGAGGATGTCAGGCAGCGAGAGGCTTTTAGCTGTAGATTTTTTTTCTCTTTCCTCCTCTCTTCTGCCGGTGGAAATATGAGAGGCAAAGGGAAAGTCTCACCGGCAGGCAGACACACATACACACACCAACACACACTCAGTCTAAGGCGTCACCCAGGCCCTGGTGCATGGACCCAGCTGCTCTCTCTGTAGGAGGCAGTGGGCCCAAAAATCAGGCCGTGGTACTAATTGCTTGGCTGGGCCTCTGCATCTGGCTGCTCGCGCTCAGACAGACAGACGCAGACAGACGCAGACAGACGCAGACAGACGCGGACAGACGCGGACAAACGCGCCGCGCAGACAGACAGACAGACACACGCAGACATACATACGCAGACATGCACAGACAGACGGACGGGCGGGCGGACGGACGGACCGTCCGTCCGGTTCCAGCCCCCCTGGTTCCAGCCCCCCTGGTTCCAGCCCCCCTGGTTCCAGCCCCCCTGGTTCCCGGACTGTGTTCTGTGGTTCTCTGAAGAAGCTTCTGTTGTGAAGGACACTAGTAGCACTTTGCCAATTGGTGGGGAGGAGACGGCTTAAGCAGAGGGGTATTCAGTAGCAGAATGGGGAGAGGACAGGGTGGTCAGTCAAAGAAAATCACCCAGCGTTTTGTCTGGGCCAGTTCCATGTCGTTAGTCTGTCCTGAAAGCGTCAAACCTTGGCGGCTACCCCCTATTCTACCCTCCACCCCCCCTCCGGTCGTCGGGGACGACCTTTGGCTGCAGCTGCCAGTCAGAGAGGGTGCCTGGGCGGCATGGCAGCCTGGCCTGTGAGGAAGCCATATTGATTTTCCAGTTAGCTCTAGTATACACTACTTAGAGCTAACGGACGTCCTGACGAACAGGTATGTCATTATCAATGAGCAGCAGGAAACCGAGCCCGTTCACCTCTCACCGCTACCATTCATATTTCCTCCCCCACCATCTCTCTACTCCTCCATTTCTCCGTTCGCTCCTTCAGCTCTGACAGAGTGCATCCTGGGACGGTCAATAAATCGCTCAGGCACACAGCGACAAGGACCGGTTGAGTGATGTGGTGGAGGGCCTCTTTCTTTTTCCCTCTCTCTCTGTCTCTCTCTCTCTCTCTCTCTCTCTCTCTCTCTCCCTGTCTCCATCCATCGCTTTCCTGGTAATTACAGCACCTGGAAGACATTAAGTGTTTCCTTACCCGAGACAGACTCATTATCATCAGAGCCAATCGGCCGCTCTGCTCTTCTCCTTTTCCTCCGCTCATGATGTCCAGGGTCTTCTCCCTTCTACACGTGTCATCCCACCCAGCCTCTTGCTCCCTGTGGCACGTTGACTTTACCTCTTCGTCACGAAACTCAATTATTACCATACAGACTCCCATGTTCCCCTCTCCCTTGCCTTCACTCTCCTATTGTAAGTCACTGTCCGAGTCTTCAAAGGCTCCTAACCACAAATGCATAAGACAGATGTGAGCAATTGAGATCGATTTGAACCAATTAAGAGATATGAGGCCAAATACACGTTTTAAGCTTCCTGAAGTGAGTTTTTGCTCTCGTCTTTGGTCTCCCCCCACATATCCAGTCCTGGCACAGCCTTACAAACGCAGCCTTCTGTCGCCTTTAAGTCATTATAGTATTGTTTATAACCCTGTTCCTGTGGTGGCCATCGTCTTTACCCCTCTCTATATTGTTTATAACCCTGTTCCTGTGGCGGCCATCTTCTTTACCTGTCTCTATATTGTTTATAACCCTGTTCCTGTGGCGGCCATCGTCTTTACCCCTCTCTATATTGTTTATAACCCTGTTCCTGTGGCGGCCATCTTCTTTACACCTCTCTATATTGTTTATAACCCTGTTCCTGTGGCGGCCATCTTCTTTACACCTCTCTATATTGTTTATAACCCTTTTCCTGTGGCGGCCATCTTCTTTACCTGTCTCTATATTGTTTAAAACCCTGTTCCTGTGGCGGCCATCGTCTTTACCCCTCTCTATATTGTTTATAACCCTGTTCCTGTGGCGGCCATCTTCTTTACACCTCTCTATATTGTTTATAACCCTGTTCCTGTGGCGGCCATCTTCTTTACACCTCTCTATACTGTTTATAACCCTGTTCCTGTGGCGGCCATCGTCTTTACCACTCTCTATATTGTTTATAACCCTGTTCCTGTGGCGGCCATCTTCTTTACACCTCTCTATATTGTTTATAACCCTGTTCCTGTGGCGGCCATCGTCTTTACCCCTCTCTATATTGTTTATAACCCTGTTCCCGTGGCGGCCATCTTCTTTACCCCTCTCTCTACTGTTTATAACCCTGTTCCTGTGGCGGCCATCTTCTTTACCCCTCTCTATATTGTTTATAGCCCTGTTCTGTGGCGGCCATCTTCTTTACGCCTCTCTATATTGTTTATAATATAACCCTGTTCCTGTGGCGGCCATCTTCTTTACCCCTCTCTATATTGTTTATAGCCCTGTTCCTGTGGCGGCCATCTTCTTTACCTCTCTACATATTGTTTATAGCCCTGTTCCTGTGGCGGCCATCGTCTTTACCACTCTCTATATTGTTTATAACCCTGTTCCTGTGGCGGCCATCTTCTTTACACCTCTCTATATTGTTTATAACCCTGTTCCTGTGGCGGCCATCGTCTTTACCCCTCTCTATATTGTTTATAACCCTGTTCCCGTGGCGGCCATCTTCTTTACCCCTCTCTCTACTGTTTATAACCCTGTTCCTGTGGCGGCCATCTTCTTTACCCCTCTCTATATTGTTTATAGCCCTGTTCTGTGGCGGCCATCTTCTTTACGCCTCTCTATATTGTTTATAATATAACCCTGTTCCTGTGGCGGCCATCTTCTTTACCCCTCTCTATATTGTTTATAGCCCTGTTCCTGTGGCGGCCATCTTCTTTACCTCTCTACATATTGTTTATAGCCCTGTTCCTGTGGCGGCCATCTTCTTTACACCTCTCTATATTGTTTATAGCCCTGTTCCTGTGGCGGCCATCTTCTTTACCTCTCTACATATTGTTTATAGCCCTGTTCCTGTGGCGGCCATCTTCTTTACCTCTCTACATATTGTTTATAGCCCTGTTCCTGTGGCGGCCATCTTCTTTACACCTCTCTATATTGTTTATAACCCTGTTCCTGTCTCAGCCATATTAATAGTTATTTTGAACTTGACTTACTGCAACGCCAGATCAAGAGTTAGACACTTTTCAAGATGTTGCTTGTGTGTTTGTCGATAGGGTTATATGTTGTTGTTGTTGCGTTACAGCCATATTTACAAGGAAGGCAGTTCTAACCGTTGATAAATTCTCGTCTGGCATCAATGTAGATGTAATTGCTTTTCGAGAGCTGGAACTCAAGGACAGTTTGTATTCAACTCGTTCTGCTTCTGTCAGCATGTAGTCAGTGGTGCTTTACGTTCTTATTCAGAGCAGGCTACAAGGTGGAATGGTGTTGAAGATTGTTTCATCTCCTGTTCTCTCTTCTTCTTCTTTTTACCTCTCCACCGTTCCTCTGTTTCTGTTGTCGACCCGGATCTCGTGTCGGTTTTGTTATTGCTGAGATGTTAAATGTGACTGTGTGATTGTGACTGTGCACCTACGTGTGTGTGTGTGTCTATGTTTGTGCTGATGTGTGTGTGAAAACACGGCAGATTCAAGGTTCACCAGTAGAGAGGTGTAATCAGGCAGGACAGGCCTGGGGAAAGATGATTGCCACTTGTTCATCACACAGGGAACCACTTAGACACTGTGTCAACCCCTCGGCTAATGATGACTAATGTCTCCTTCCCCCTGATTCTCTCTACTCTTTTAACACCATCACTGTCTCTGTCTCCATCTAGCTGGCACCACACACAGAAAGAGAAACACTGGTTTTACACACACACACACACACACACACACACACACACACACACACACACACACACACACACACACACACACACACACACACACACACACACACACAGTTTTACATCTCACACATCTCTCTCCCTCTCATCCCACACCTCTTGCTCCTGAGTTTGTACTGTAGACACACCTCACCATGCAATACCTCCAGACAAAGAAGCCCTGGTTGCACCTGATCCTGGCCCCTCCATCATGCTCCATCTGTGGGGTTTGTTTGAATGGTCTCCATCAGGGCCATGTCCGACCAGGGCCTTCGCTCTCTGATTGATCACTTTCTCTCTCTCTCTCTCGCACGCACAGACACAGTCACAGACACACACATAACTCTCTCTCACACACACACACACACACACACACACACACACACACACACACACACACACACACCTCCATCATTTAGTCCCTCAGTCAGGGTTCTGACACATGGTGTCAAAGGCAACAGCAGTAGCCTGATGGATCATCCTGCTTGTGGATGCCAGTCTGCCTGGTGCTACAGTCTGATAGTGTGTGTGTGTGTGATATTAACCACTCAACACCTGTGTACCTGCTGTTCTATCAGCAAGCCTTTGTTAGTCAACAGAACAGAGGTCAGAGTCAGACAGATTGCGGGAAGATCGATCACTGCCCTCAAATGGAAATTGGAATTGTTAATTATTTGGAGGATCATTTTTGATGGTGATATGGAAGGAGGGAAGCATCTAGAACGTTTGTGGCGACATATGTGATTATATCTAAATGGGGAATTGGGTGTTTTACCTTAGTTTTTATGGACAGATAACCAGTGGTGGGAGTGCATATTTGACCATTTCAATCATGAGATATACAACTAATGGAGGCTAAATTATTGATATGGGCCAGCAAGAAATCAGAATAGTACGAATCTGACAGAGAAACAAGAACAATGTTCTAATTTTTGGCTAATATTCTTACTGCACATGATGCATGACAAACATGACAGAACAATTGTTGTGTTGTGACCGACTGTATAGGTATCCACTATATCCTATCAGTGAGAATAGTGTGTGACTCCTGGTGGTGCTGCCACCGCCATCATGGTTAATGACCCGTCCAGTCTGGTTGAAATGGCACCTCCACAGGGGCCCTGTGTACTCACTCAACCAAGACCCCTTTATAGGTGACAGTGGCATTAGAGGGGTTTATAGCTCTGCTCCACACTAGAAACACAAACAAGGGGACCAACACAAGAACAACACTCAAGGAACATACTTTGAAAGGCTTGGGTTTGTTGTTGTTGGTAAGGACTGATGCTTTGGGAGAACAAAGCATGTGCTTCGGATAGGGCTGCTCATGTTGTCGTGGGTGATATCTTGGGTTGTATCTTCACAACCAACACGTTCATATTTCCTCACCGTCATCCGTTTTAGTTCTGTGTTTTAATGAGCCACTGGAATTAGTTTTGCACCAGTCGTTTAAAAACACAAAAATCACGTCTCTCAGTTGATCATTTGAAATGGAACATTGGGTTCAACTCAGACGACAGACAGTCCATGTAGAAAACAGATTCCAGCCTCTATTTCCTCCCCCAATACATGAATGGAATTGAGAATGGATAAATGGAATCTCCTAGCTAACAGAGATGGGCAGGTTATCCAAACACTATCACTAGCTAGTTGACTTCCCTCTCCTCCATTTAACCCCCTTAGACCCCTTCCTCTGGAGAGTGGAGGTTATTTATTAGCTCAGTTATCTTCTTAAAGGGACGGCTCTCAACACGACCATACTGATCATCTAGCTCGGATTGAATCACCTCGGAATCTTCCACATAGCCATATGGGGTTCTATTCATCCAGTCAGGGAAGACCCCTTTTCACTCTCCCTCTCTCTTCCTCTCTTTCCCCCAACCCCAACCCTTCTTGCCCCTTCAAACACTCCTAAGAGAGGTCTACTCTCCACCCCACACCCCTTCTCCAATCCAATTAAGCCAGGGACAAAAGCAGGATTAGTGAAGAGTTTACCTCAGTGGAGCTCCACAGCGACCCCCAAAAAGGCCCGTCAATGGTAAAAAGGCCAAAGGGGGCTTTGGGAGTTTGAGGGATAGCGGGGAGAATGTGATAGGCGCTGGCCAGCGATCTTAACCTGTCTGATGTTTGTGTGGCGAACGGTGGCTCAATGCGGCGGCGGTTTAGAGGGAAGTTGGAGGTTGGGGACAATGCCTCAGTCTCTGACCACTTTGCTCCAGAAGCTTGGGCCTGTCTCCCCGATTTTCTCTGCACCTCTGAATTTCAATGAAAAGCACCTCCATCTCCTCTCTCCTCCATTCATGAAGGGGCTAGCGTTGGCTGACTGGCTTGACACTTCGAGGAGCGTTTTTTCTAGTCGTTGAAGTTGTATCCCACCTCCGACAGGTGCAACCTCGTGGTCTCGAGGGACGGTTTTGTACTTCTTAAAAGATAGCTGTTGGATATAGTATTTAATCAATGAAAGAAACCAACAGTTTTAAAGCATTTGTGGACAATTTTAGGCCTGGGAAGAGTCTCTGTCCCCGGGTCAATGATAAGTACAGTAGCAACATCCGTCAGTTATTGTTCTCTTGTCTTCTTTTGAACGGCCATCGTTGCCCTGAAGTAGCAGGTAAAATGCAGGGACAGGCAGCCTACTAAATCTGCATAGGTCTGGCGAATTTCACGCTCCTCTTCCCTTCACTTATGTGGCCTTATCCCTCTTTTATTCCACCATCACCCCAGAGCCACCAACTCTGCCCTCACCGGCCCCAAGGTTAAAGAGCTTTAAGTCTCAACCCAAAACTGTTAAGGGGAGAGAAACGCCAGGCCTTGAATGGGGACGGGGGGTTTTGTGTACCCCCTCAGGCTAAACTGATCCCTATCTCTGTGTAATTACCTAAAGAAATCAAACTTTATCTCCTCCTTCACCTCAAGAAAGAAAGTGACACACTGACCCACACACTGGGTTGCTAGATTGGGTTTGGTCTTATCCTCTTGTTGTTTTTTAAATTCTCATAAAAAAGCTCCCAGCTACTGTTTCGTGTTACTATTCATATCCCACTGCTGCCACCTATTGCACTTGCTACCTCTAACAGTTTGGTTTCTTATTATCTCTCCAGAGCTGCTTGTCCCTGGCCTCGATCTGCACAAAAGCTCACTTGTTTAATGAGTCAATGTATTGAGGGCTTCACTTCTCTGCCAATTAACCCCAGGACCATTCCGTCATTTTCCTAAATCCACACGCGGCTTTTTTGTTCACGCTTTATAAGGCTAAGCCGCTAGCTAGCGCCGGAGCAGGGGCCGGGCTGGAAAGTTAAAAGGCTAACCTGTTAGCAAACACAGTGGAGAGGGACATAAAAGGTTTAATCCCTATTAGGATAAATTCAAACTAAATGGCCCCAAATATCCTTTGAAAAGAAGGGACTTCCTTCAAAGAGTATAGCCCCAAACTAAGCAGCGTTTGGGGGTAAATGCGCTTGGCTTGGATGTCACTACTATAAACTCGACTCAACGCAAGCTGGGCCCTCTTTATTTTTCTTCAAATCTCTCACACTCCAGCGGCTTCTTAGGCCTGTTTATTTGCTCAGTGTCGTGGTTTGTTTTACTTGCCTCGAGGCAGATAGACTCCTATACGTGACCAGTGATTAGAGCTTGAATCACTCAGTTACATGCGGGTACAACAATCGTGTCCATCAATCATGCCCTAATGACACAAATCCTTTGGCTAAATTTATTGGATGAATTTGTGTTGAATATTTTCTGTAATTCCCTAAAACAAACCTGTGTGTAGTGTGCATATGTATGTTACTGCGTGCAGTAGTGTGCTATCTTAATTGCCTATTGTTGTGGGGATGACTGCTGGGGTGAGAAAGTAGAGTCATGTGTTTTCCACCATTCTGCAGGTCCCATGATCCTAGAACTCTCACTATGGGGCCAGAATTTTTTTTTCCCCTCTTAGATGTGGTTCTCTCCACCCCTCCTCCTTTCACATTCTGGGAGACTGTATCACACCTTGTTTGGATAGTCCAATAGTCTAATAGCCCTTATCCTAACCTTTATTCTAAACCCAACCCTATTCGTAACCGTAGCAAGCAGTTGCTTATCAACAGTATGATAGTATGACCATCTGTAGATCACCGATATCAGACATTCCAAATACAGTGAGAGCCAATTATATACCTATTATACTTATACTCTCGCTCTCTTTCTCTCTCTCGATCTCTTACTCTCTCTCTTACTCTTTCTCTCGCTCGCTCTCTCTCTCTTTCTCTCTCTCGCTCTCTTTCTCTCTCTTTCTCTCTCTCGCTCTCTCTCTCGCTCTCTCTCTCTGTCTCGCTCTCTCTCTCTCTCTGACTTACCTCCTCTCTGTTTTTTCCTGGTATCACTCAAACTCAACAACAAATTTTGTCCTAATTGGCTCCAGAGGGCTGAGGGGGGGACTGGGGTGAGTCAGAGGGGCCCATACAAGCCAGCGGAGGCGAGGGCCCTGATTGGAGCAGAGGCCCAGGCCCTCGTTAGTCTCCCCCTTCCACACCCCTTCTCTACCTCCTACTCATTAGTCTGATGAACTCATTCTCTGATGGAGGGTGACATGGCTGGGTGTGGTGTGCCAGGCTGGAACAGAACCCAGCCGGGGGAGGGGGGGTTCTGAGGCAAAGCCTGTGTGTGTCAGATGAAGGGTGAGCAAGGGTGAGGGAGGGAGGAGGTGGGGTTGGGGGATATAGGAGTTCCACAGGAGGCAGAGCCCATGTAGATGAGGTCCCAGGGAAGGCTAACGTCAAACTCATGGACTCAAGTGTCTGCTTGTGTTAGTCTTCGCTTTCATATTCATTTAGGTTTGGACAGTTGTAAACTCCAGACTCGCGTCTCAGACCGCTACTGTGGTTATCATACCTGATTTTGATTCTGTGGTCAGTGAAGCGAAGGAAGAAGAGTTGGAAAATATGCTGCTGGGGATTCTTCAGATGTCCAGACTGTGACTAGGCTATACAGGGTCCTTGATCTTCTAGCTCGTTTTTCATATGATTCAAAGTGTTGTAGTCCAACTACTGCTGCTTCTGTTTGGTCCATGGAAATACTCCGGGAGAATTGGTGTGATCTGTAATGCAGAATCATGTGCACCTGGCTATTGAGAAGGTGGTGTAAACATTGTAGTTATTTCACATGGGGGGGGGGGGCTTGATTCATGTTCAGAGGCCTTTGACAACAAACACCCCCTCTATATAAAACACATTCCCATTGGAATACGTAGCACACACACAAATATCCGCACACAGAGAGAGTTTGTGTGTGTTCGTCAGAGTGTGTGAGGAGGGGGGGTAAATGAGTGTGTGTGTGTGTGTTGCAAAAGCAATTCCAATTCCGTACTGATAAGTCCAGAGGTTTCTTTTTCACTACAAACCCCATCAACTTCCCCAATATGGCTGCTCCCTCTCTCCCTCTACCCCCCTCTCCCTCTACCCCCCCCGTCTCTGTTTTGATGTTGATTGATCACCTCTCTTCCTCCCGCTCATTAATTTCATCACTTTATCTCCAGCTCTTCATAGGACCAAAAGGTAATAATAAATCCCTCCTCCGTGATCCTTTAACAGAAGCAGCCGGTCGGAAACGCTTAATAACAGCCTACAAATTGAACTTCAATCACCTAATTTTCCTTCAAAGGCCACAGACAGACGCAACACAAGGCGTACTAAACCAAATGCAAAAACGCTATTTTATTCTTCCCTCTTGCCACACCATCCTTAGATGAATTTCCTGATTGACATTGTACAATAAAGTTTTATTCAATTCTAATAAGCGACATTGGTTGCTATCTACTATGTAACACTGTTTCCTTTTTTTCCCTCAATGCCAGGAAGTCCTTATCAGCCCAAACACCCGCGCCTCGTCTCCCCAATAGAGAACGCTATTGAGAGACTAATTTATCTTGTAACACACACACACACACACACATATCTTGTAACACTCACAGCACAACTACCCTGCTACTTTGTTCTCCTCTGTTAGATGGTATTTTCAATGACATTTGTGTCAGGAACCCAAACGGGTGGTGCTGTGCCCCCACTCCAGGTCAAACCAGTTTATTTGTCACATGACAGAATACTACCGATGTAAACCGCACAGTGAAATATCAGACGGACAAAGTATAAAATCCAGAATAGGATCTTTAAAAAACCACATCAGCAGCAAGCTTGAGGAGTCCGGGGTGAGGAGGGGTATGTTGGTGGGTAGTCATTTCTGGAGTGGGGAGGGTGTGATGGAGTAGGATCATTGGCAGGGATCGGCTGAGAGATTGGTGTGTGTGTGTGTGGTGTGTGTGTGTGTGTGTCGGATAGTGGTGGATAGCTAGGGGGGTTGGTAGAGGCACATCTCTCCCCCGGTCCCCCTTCATGTGTCCCTCTTCATTCCAGAGTCATTTGGGTGTCTGACAGAGACAAACGATAGTGCTTCAGAAATGACCAGCAGCCCAGGCACAAACAGGTTGAATAACTCCCAGTGCGGCAGATAGAGAGAGTGAGTGTGATTGTGAGAGAGAGAAAAAAAGCTTCACAATCGAGACTCAAAGCCTTTTGTTGTTCTGTTTGGCTGCATGCATCTTCTGTGGTGTCAGTCGCTTTGAAATTCAGCTTGGAGTCAGAGAGCTGAATTTATGAGAATTGCTGTATCTGAAACAGGGGACGAGAAAGCTATATTAAGCCATAATCAAATGCATAAGAGTGAAGATGGCTAGGGATTTTGTTTTTTGCAACCCTGTAGAGCTTTTGTCTTTGAGAAATACAAGATTTATGTCAAGATATATTTCAATATTTTTTTCTATCAAAACCATTTTATCTCGGTTTGTCAATTCAAACTATTATCCTTCAACAGTCCCATACTTCACAGTCCGTTCTTTCTCTCCCTGCTTCATTGGTTCTTGGAGTGTGTTGTGTGTTCAGAGTCTGACTTCTGCATTAATTCAATAAGCACTCCATCAGGCAGGCCAATCAGAAGAGGCCTCCATCAGGCGGCAGGCCAATCAACAGGGGCCATTTGTGGCCACATCTGGAGGAGGTTGAGGGGAGTTAGAGTGGTGGTGTTTCACCTTCAAGGCCTTCAGGGCCAGTGATGGAGACAGATGGAGGCCTGGAAGGCTGCAGCCACAAACACCTGCAGTCTGGAGCCATTAGGTATAGATGCAATCGGAGACTCTGAGACACTAGGAGGCATACAGTATAATACCACCATGGTACACCATGGCCCTTTCAAATAAAGTGTAGAATAAAGTCATATCTACAATTCTCTGGAATATATTTTAGGTACCTTTTCTACCACAGTCATTTTGTTTTACTTGTTTATTAATCTGTTTTGGTCCACTGTCTGACTCCATTCTTCTTTAGTGATTTAATTCTCACTCTCCTCTCCTCTTTATGTGTTTTCTACTGACCCCTCCTCTGTCTATCTATCACAGCCCTAGCATATATAGCAATATCTCCAGCCCCGGACAATAACGACCACACCGCTGCAATTTGTCCAGCAGCCGCTTCGACCAAGTGGGTCATAGGCGGCACACCTTTCTCTCCCCTGGATAGTTTATCGTGCCACTGTGTCACCCTCCAAGCTTTTTCAACTGCAAGGGAAAAGGTGTGTGTGGAGGAGAGGGAGGGAATGTTGATTCCCGCCCTGGGACTTTACAAGACAGGGTTTCTGAAAAACATCGGTCTCAAATATTATATCTGGATATGTTTTTGGAGTGAAGATGCATCGGTCTGGTTCACAATATGATATGAGGTGACGAGCGGCGTCGCTTCTAGACCTGTCATATGAGAGACTGGCCGCAACATCATCAATTTAGCCCTCAGTGCCTCACAGACAAGTACTCACTCTGAGGAGGAGAGGATCACTGGAAACACAGGGGGGTGTAGAAATGAACCCCTGGAACAGAGAGTAAAGGTTACTCACCACACACCCACCTAGAACAGAGAGTAAAGGTTACTCACCACACACCCACCTGGAACAGAGAGTAAAGGTTACTCACCACACACCCACCTAGAACAGAGAGTAAAGGTTACTCACCACACACCCACCTGGAACAGAGAGTAAAGGTTACTCACCACACACCCACCTGGAACAGAGAGTAAAGGTTACTCACCACCCACCTGGAACAGAGAGTAAAGGTTACTCACCACCCACCCACCTGGAACAGAGAGTATAGGTTACTCACTACCCACCTGGAACAGAGAGTAAAGGTTACTCACCACCCACCCACCTGGAACAGAGAGTAAAGGTTACTCACCACCCACCTGAAACAGAGAGTAAAGGTTACTCACCACCCACCACCTGGAACAGAGAGTAAAGGTTACTCACCACCCACCCACCTGGAACAGAAAGTAAAGGTTACTCACCCACCTGGAACAGAAAGTAAAGGTTACTCACCCACCCACCCACCTGGAACAGAGAGTAAAGGTTACTCGCCACCCACCCACCTGGAACAGAGAGTAAAGGTTACTCGCCACCCACCCACCTGGAACAGAGAGTAAAGGTTACTCGCCACCCACCCACCTGGAACAGAGAGTATAGGTTACTCACTACCCACCTGGAACAGAGAGTAAAGGTTACTCACCACCCACCCACCTGGAACAGAGAGTAAAGGTTACTCACCACCCACCTGAAACAGAGAGTAAAGGTTACTCACCACCCACCACCTGGAACAGAGAGTAAAGGTTACTCACCACCCACCCACCTGGAACAGAAAGTAAAGGTTACTCACCCACCTGGAACAGAAAGTAAAGGTTACTCACCCACCCACCCACCTGGAACAGAGAGTAAAGGTTACTCGCCACCCACCCACCTGGAACAGAGAGTAAAGGTTACTCGCCACCCACCCACCTGGAACAGAGAGTAAAGGTTACTCGCCACCCACCCACCTGGAACAGAGAGTATAGGTTACTCACTACCCACCTGGAACAGAGAGTAAAGGTTACTCGCCACCCACCCACCTGGAACAGAGAGTAAAGGTTACTCGCCACCCACCCACCTGGAACAGAGAGTAAAGGTTACTCGCCACCCACCCACCTGGAACAGAGAGTAAAGGTTACTCCCACCCACCCACCTGGAACAGAGAGTAAAGGTTACTCGCCACCCACCCACCTGGAGCAGAGAGTAAAGGTTACTCGCCACCCACCCACCTGGAACAGAGAGTAAAGGTTACTCACCCACCCACCTGGAACAGAGAGTACAGGTTACTCACCCACCCACCTGGAACAGAGAGTAAAGTTTACTCACCACCCACCCACCTGGAACAGAGAGTAAAGGTTACTCACCACCCACCCACCTGGAACAGAGAGTAAAGGTTACCTACCACCCACCCACCTGGAACAGAAAGTAAAGGTTACTCACCCACCCACCCACCTGGAACAGAGAGTAAAGGTTACTCACCACCCACCCACCTAGAACAGAGAGTAAAGGTTAATCACCACACACCCACCTAGAACAGAGAGTAAAGGTTACTCACCACACACCCACCTAGAACAGAGAGTAAAGGTTACTCACCACACACCCACCTGGAACAGAGAGTAAAGGTTACTCACCGCCCACCTGGAACAGAGAGTAAAGGTTACTCACCACCCACCCACCTGGAACAGAGAGTATAGGTTACTCACTACCCACCTGGAACAGAGAGTAAAGGTTACTCACACACCTGGAACAGAAAGTAAAGGTTACTCACCACCCACCCACCTGGAACAGAAAGTAAAGGTTACTCACCCACCCACCCACCTGGAACAGAGAGTAAAGGTTACTCAACACCCACCCACCTAGAACAGAGAGTAAAGGTTACTCACCACACACCCACCTGGAACAGAGAGTAAAGGTTACTCACCACCCACCCACCTGGAACAGAGAGTAAAGGTTACTGACCACACACCCACCTGGAACAGAGAGTAAAGGTTACTCACCACCCACCCACCTGGAACAGAAAGTAAAGGTTACTCACCCACCTGGAACAGAAAGTAAAGGTTACTCACCAACCTGGAACAGAAAGTAAAGGTTACTCACCACCCACCCACACACCCACCTGGAACAGAAAGTAAAGGTTACTCACCACAAACCCACCTGGAACAGAGAGTAAAGGTTACTCACCACCCACCCACCTGGAACAGAGAGTAAAGGTTACTGACCACACACCCACCTGGAACAGAGAGTAAAGGTTACTCACCCACCTGGAACAGAGAGTAAAGGTTACTCACCACCCACCCACCTGGAACAGAGAGTAAAGGTTTCTCACCACACACCCACATGGAACAGAGAGTAAAGGTTACTCACCACACACCCACCTGGAACAGAAAGTAAAGGTTACTCACCCACCTGGAACAGAAAGTAAAGGTTACTCACCCACCCACCCACCTGGAACAGAGAGTAAAGGTTACTCACCCACCCACCCACCTGGAACAGAGAGTAAAAGTTACTCACCACCCACCCACCTAGAACAGAGAGTAAAGGTTACTCACCACCCACCCACCTGGAACAGAAAGTAAAGGTTACTCACCACCCACCCACACACCCACCTGGAACAGAAAGTAAAGGTTACTCACCACAAACCCACCTGGAACAGAGAGTAAAGGTTACTCACCACCCACCCACCTGGAACAGAGAGTAAAGGTTACTCACCACCCACCCACCTGGAACAGAGAGTAAAGGTTACTCACCACCCACCCACCTGGAACAGAAAGTAAAGGTTACTCACCCACCTGGAACAGAAGTAAAGGTTACTCACCCACCCACCCACCTGGAACAGAGAGTAAAGGTTACTCACCCACCCACCCACCTGGAACAGAGAGTAAAGGTTACTCACCACCCACCCACCTAGAACAGAGAGTAAAGGTTACTCACCACACACCCACCTAGAACAGAGAGTAAAGGTTACTCACCACACACCCACCTAGAACAGAGAGTAAAGGTTACTCACCACACACCCACCTAGAACAGAGAGTAAAGGTTACTCACCACCCACCCACCTGGAACAGAGAGTAAAGGTTACTCACCCACCTGGAACAGAAAGTGAAGGTTACTCACCACCCACCCACCTGGAACAGAGAGTAAAGGTTACTCACCACCCACCCACCTGGAACAGAAAGTAAAGGTTACTCACCCACCTGGAACAGAAAGTAAAGGTTACTCACCCACCACCCACCTGGAACAGAGAGTAAAGGTTACTCACCACACACCCACCTAGAACAGAGAGTAGAGGTTACTCACCACACACCCACCTAGAAGAGAGAGTAAAGTTTACTCACCCCCCACCCACCTGGAACAGAGACTAAAGGTTACTCACCACCCACCCACCTGGAACAGAGAGTAAAGGTTACTCACCACCCACCCACCTGGAACAGAGAGTAAAGGTTACTCACCACCCACCTGGAACAGAGAGTAAAGGTTACTCACCCACCCACCTGTAACAGAATGTAAAGGTTACTCACCACCCAGCTGGAACAGAGAGTAAAGGTTACTCACCCACCCACCCACCTGGAACAGAGAGTAAAGGTTACTCACCCACCCAGCTGTAACAGAATGTAAAGGTTACTCACCCACCTGAAACAGAGAGTAAAGGTTACTCACCCACCCACATGGAACAGAAAGTAAAGGTTACTCACCCACCCACCCACCTGGAACAGAGAGTAAAGGTTACTCACCCACCCACCCACCCACCTGGAACAGAGAGTAAAGGTTACTCACCCACCCACCTGTAACATAATGTAAAGGTTACTCACCACCCACCTGAAACAGAGAGTAAAGGTTACTCACCACCCACCACCTGGAACAGAGAGTAAAGGTTACTCACCACCCACCCACCTGGAACAGAAAGTAAAGGTTACTCACCCACCTGGAACAGAAAGTAAAGGTTACTCACCCACCCACCCACCTGGAACAGAGAGTAAAGGTTACTCGCCACCCACCCACCTGGAACAGAGAGTAAAGGTTACTCGCCACCCACCCACCTGGAACAGAGAGTAAAGGTTACTCGCCACCCACCCACCTGGAACAGAGAGTAAAGGTTACTCACCACCCACCTGGAACAGAGAGTAAAGGTTACTCACCACCCACCACCTGGAACAGAGAGTAAAGGTTACTCACCACCCACCCACCTGGAACAGAAAGTAAAGGTTACTCACCCACCTGGAACAGAAAGTAAAGGTTACTCACCCACCCACCCACCTGGAACAGAGAGTAAAGGTTACTCGCCACCCACCCACCTGGAACAGAGAGTAAAGGTTACTCGCCACCCACCCACCTGGAACAGAGAGTAAAGGTTACTCGCCACCCACCCACCTGGAACAGAGAGTAAAGGTTACTCCCACCCACCCACCTGGAACAGAGAGTAAAGGTTACTCGCCACCCACCCACCTGGAGCAGAGAGTAAAGGTTACTCGCCACCCACCCACCTGGAACAGAGAGTAAAGGTTACTCACCCACCCACCTGGAACAGAGAGTACAGGTTACTCACCCACCCACCTGGAACAGAGAGTAAAGTTTACTCACCACCCACCCACCTGGAACAGAGAGTAAAGGTTACTCACCACCCACCCACCTGGAACAGAGAGTAAAGGTTACCTACCACCCACCCACCTGGAACAGAAAGTAAAGGTTACTCACCCACCTGGAACAGAAAGTAAAGGTTACTCACCCACCCACCCACCTGGAACAGAGAGTAAAGGTTACTCACCACCCACCCACCTAGAACAGAGAGTAAAGGTTAATCACCACACACCCACCTAGAACAGAGAGTAAAGGTTACTCACCACACACCCACCTAGAACAGAGAGTAAAGGTTACTCACCACACACCCACCTGGAACAGAGAGTAAAGGTTACTCACCGCCCACCTGGAACAGAGAGTAAAGGTTACTCACCACCCACCCACCTGGAACAGAGAGTATAGGTTACTCACTACCCACCTGGAACAGAGAGTAAAGGTTACTCACACACCTGGAACAGAAAGTAAAGGTTACTCAACACCCACCCACCTAGAACAGAGAGTAAAGGTTACTCACCACACACCCACCTGGAACAGAGAGTAAAGGTTACTCACCACCCACCCACCTGGAACAGAGAGTAAAGGTTACTCACCACCCACCCACCTGGAACAGAGAGTAAAGGTTACTGACCACACACCCACCTGGAACAGAGAGTAAAGGTTACTCACCACCCACCCACCTGGAACAGAAAGTAAAGGTTACTCACCCACCTGGAACAGAAAGTAAAGGTTACTCACCAACCTGGAACAGAAAGTAAAGGTTACTCACCACCCACCCACACACCCACCTGGAACAGAAAGTAAAGGTTACTCACCACAAACCCACCTGGAACAGAGAGTAAAGGTTACTCACCACCCACCCACCTGGAACAGAGAGTAAAGGTTACTGACCACACACCCACCTGGAACAGAGAGTAAAGGTTACTCACCCACCTGGAACAGAGAGTAAAGGTTACTCACCACCCACCCACCTGGAACAGAGAGTAAAGGTTTCTCACCACACACCCACATGGAACAGAGAGTAAAGGTTACTCACCACACACCCACCTGGAACAGAAAGTAAAGGTTACTCACCCACCTGGAACAGAAAGTAAAGGTTACTCACCCACCCACCCACCTGGAACAGAGAGTAAAGGTTACTCACCCACCCACCCACCTGGAACAGAGAGTAAAAGTTACTCACCACCCACCCACCTAGAACAGAGAGTAAAGGTTACTCACCACCCACCCACCTGGAACAGAAAGTAAAGGTTACTCACCACCCACCCACACACCCACCTGGAACAGAAAGTAAAGGTTACTCACCACAAACCCACCTGGAACAGAGAGTAAAGGTTACTCACCACCCACCCACCTGGAACAGAGAGTAAAGGTTACTCACCACCCACCCACCTGGAACAGAGAGTAAAGGTTACTCACCACCCACCCACCTGGAACAGAGAGTAAAGGTTTCTCACCACACACCCACATGGAACAGAGAGTAAAGGTTACTCACCACCCACCCACCTGGAACAGAAAGTAAAGGTTACTCACCCACCTGGAACAGAAAGTAAAGGTTACTCACCCACCCACCCACCTGGAACAGAGAGTAAAGGTTACTCACCCACCCACCCACCTGGAACAGAGAGTAAAGGTTACTCACCACCCACCCACCTAGAACAGAGAGTAAAGGTTACTCACCACACACCCACCTAGAACAGAGAGTAAAGGTTACTCACCACACACCCACCTAGAACAGAGAGTAAAGGTTACTCACCACACACCCACCTAGAACAGAGAGTAAAGGTTACTCACCACCCACCCACCTGGAACAGAGAGTAAAGGTTACTCACCCACCTGGAACAGAAAGTGAAGGTTACTCACCACCCACCCACCTGGAACAGAGAGTAAAGGTTACTCACCACCCACCCACCTGGAACAGAAAGTAAAGGTTACTCACCCACCTGGAACAGAAAGTAAAGGTTACTCACCCACCACCCACCTGGAACAGAGAGTAAAGGTTACTCACCACACACCCACCTAGAACAGAGAGTAGAGGTTACTCACCACACACCCACCTAGAAGAGAGAGTAAAGTTTACTCACCCCCCACCCACCTGGAACAGAGACTAAAGGTTACTCACCACCCACCCACCTAGAACAGAGAGTAAAGGTTACTCACCACACACCCACCTGGAACAGAGAGTAAAGGTTACTCACCACCCACCCACCTGGAACAGAGAGTAAAGGTTACTCACCACCCACCCACCTGGAACAGAGAGTAAAGGTTACTGACCACACACCCACCTGGAACAGAGAGTAAAGGTTACTCACCACCCACCCACCTGGAACAGAAAGTAAAGGTTACTCACCCACCTGGAACAGAAAGTAAAGGTTACTCACCAACCTGGAACAGAAAGTAAAGGTTACTCACCACCCACCCACACACCCACCTGGAACAGAAAGTAAAGGTTACTCACCACAAACCCACCTGGAACAGAGAGTAAAGGTTACTCACCACCCACCCACCTGGAACAGAGAGTAAAGGTTACTGACCACACACCCACCTGGAACAGAGAGTAAAGGTTACTCACCCACCTGGAACAGAGAGTAAAGGTTACTCACCACCCACCCACCTGGAACAGAGAGTAAAGGTTTCTCACCACACACCCACATGGAACAGAGAGTAAAGGTTACTCACCACACACCCACCTGGAACAGAAAGTAAAGGTTACTCACCCACCTGGAACAGAAAGTAAAGGTTACTCACCCACCCACCCACCTGGAACAGAGAGTAAAGGTTACTCACCCACCCACCCACCTGGAACAGAGAGTAAAAGTTACTCACCACCCACCCACCTAGAACAGAGAGTAAAGGTTACTCACCACCCACCCACCTGGAACAGAAAGTAAAGGTTACTCACCACCCACCCACACACCCACCTGGAACAGAAAGTAAAGGTTACTCACCACAAACCCACCTGGAACAGAGAGTAAAGGTTACTCACCACCCACCCACCTGGAACAGAGAGTAAAGGTTACTCACCACCCACCCACCTGGAACAGAGAGTAAAGGTTACTCACCACCCACCCACCTGGAACAGAGAGTAAAGGTTTCTCACCACACACCCACATGGAACAGAGAGTAAAGGTTACTCACCACCCACCCACCTGGAACAGAAAGTAAAGGTTACTCACCCACCTGGAACAGAAAGTAAAGGTTACTCACCCACCCACCCACCTGGAACAGAGAGTAAAGGTTACTCACCCACCCACCCACCTGGAACAGAGAGTAAAGGTTACTCACCACCCACCCACCTAGAACAGAGAGTAAAGGTTACTCACCACACACCCACCTAGAACAGAGAGTAAAGGTTACTCACCACACACCCACCTAGAACAGAGAGTAAAGGTTACTCACCACACACCCACCTAGAACAGAGAGTAAAGGTTACTCACCACCCACCTAGAACAGAGAGTAAAGGTTACTCACCACCCACCCACCTGGAACAGAGAGTAAAGGTTACTCACCCACCTGGAACAGAAAGTGAAGGTTACTCACCACCCACCCACCTGGAACAGAGAGTAAAGGTTACTCACCACCCACCCACCTGGAACAGAAAGTAAAGGTTACTCACCCACCTGGAACAGAAAGTAAAGGTTACTCACCCACCACCCACCTGGAACAGAGAGTAAAGGTTACTCACCACACACCCACCTAGAACAGAGAGTAGAGGTTACTCACCACACACCCACCTAGAAGAGAGAGTAAAGTTTACTCACCCCCCACCCACCTGGAACAGAGACTAAAGGTTACTCACCACCCACCCACCTGGAACAGAGAGTAAAGGTTACTCACCACCCACCCACCTGGAACAGAGAGTAAAGGTTACTCACCACCCACCTGGAACAGAGAGTAAAGGTTACTCACCCACCCACCTGTAACAGAATGTAAAGGTTACTCACCACCCAGCTGGAACAGAGAGTAAAGGTTACTCACCCACCCACCCACCTGGAACAGAGAGTAAAGGTTACTCACCCACCCAGCTGTAACAGAATGTAAAGGTTACTCACCCACCCACATGGAACAGAAAGTAAAGGTTACTCACCCACCCACCCACCTGGAACAGAGAGTAAAGGTTACTCACCCACCCACCCACCTGGAACAGAGAGTAAAGGTTACTCACCCACCCACCCACCTGGAACAGAGAGTAAAGGTTACTCACCAACCACCTGGAACAGAGAGTAAAGGTTACTCACCCACCCACCCACCTGGAACAGAGAGTAAAGGTTACTCACCAACCACCTGGAACAGAGAGTAAAGGTTACTCATCACCCACCCACCTGGAACAGAGAGTAAAGGTTACTCACCCACCCACATTGAACAGAGAGTAAAGGTTACTCACCCACCCACCCACCTGGAACAGAGAGTAAAGGTTACTCACCATCCACCTGGAACAGAATGTAAAGGTTACTCACCCACCTGGAACAGAGAGTAAAGGTTACTCACCACCCACCCACCTGGAACAGAGAGTAAAGGTTACTCACCACACACCCACATGGAACAGAGAGTAAAGGTTACTCACCACCCACCCACCTGGAACAGAGAGTAAAGGTTACTCACCACCCACCCACCTGGAACAGAGAGTAAAGGTTACTCACCCACCCACCTGGAACAGAGAGTAAAGGTTACTCACCACACACCCACCTAGAACAGAGAGTAAAGGTTACTCACCACCCACCCACCTGGAACAGAGAGTAAAGGTTACTCACCACCCACCCACCTAGAACAGAGAGTAAAGGTTAATCACCACACACCCACCTAGAACAGAGAGTAAAGGTTACTCACCACACACCCACCTGGAACAGAGAGTAAAGGTTACTCACCACCCACCCACCTAGAACAGAGAGTAAAGGTTACTCACCACACACCCACCTGGAACAGAAAGTAAAGGTTACTCACCCACCCACCCACCTGGAACAGAGAGTAAAGGTTACTCACCCACCCACCCACCTGGAACAGAGAGTAAAGGTTACTCACCACCCACCCACCTAGAACAGAGAGTAAAGGTTACTCACCACACACCCACCTAGAACATAGAGTAAAGGTTACTCACCACCCACCCACCTGGAACAGAGAGTAAAGGTTACTCACCACACACCCACCTGGAACAGAGAGTAAAGGTTACTCACCACCCACCCACCTAGAACAGAGAGTAAAGGTTACTCACCACCCACCCACCTGGAACAGAGAGTAAAGGTTACTCACCACCCACCCACCTAGAACAGAGAGTAAAGGTTAATCACCACACACCCACCTAGAACAGAGAGTAAAGGTTACTCACCACACACCCACCTGGAACAGAGAGTAAATGTTTCTCATCCACCTGGAACAGAGAGTAAAGGTTACTCACCAACCTGGAACAGAAAGTAAATGTTACTCACCACCCACCCACACACCCACCTGGAACAGAAAGTAAAGGTTACTCACCACAAACCCACCTGGAACAGAGAGTAAAGGTTACTCACCACCCACCCACCTGGAACAGAGAGTAAAGGTTACTCACCACCCACCCACCTAGAACAGAGAGTAAAGGTTACTCACCACCCACCCACCTAGAACAGAGAGTAAAGGTTACTCACCACACACCCACCTGGAACAGAGAGTAAATGTTTCTCATCCACCTGGAACAGAGAGTAAAGGTTACTCACCAACCTGGAACAGAAAGTAAATGTTACTCACCACCCACCCACACACCCACCTGGAACAGAAAGTAAAGGTTACTCACCACAAACCCACCTGGAACAGAGAGTAAAGGTTACTCACCACCCACCCACCTGGAACAGAAAGTAAAGGTTACTCACCCACCTGGAACAGAAAGTAAAGGTTACTCACCCACCCACCCACCTGGAACAGAGAGTAAAGGTTACTCACCCACCCACCCACCTGGAACAGAGAGTAAAGGTTACTCACCACCCACCCACCTAGAACAGAGAGTAAAGGTTACTCACCACACACCCACCTAGAACATAGAGTAAAGGTTACTCACCACCCACCCACCTGGAACAGAGAGTAAAGGTTACTCACCACCCACCCACCTAGAACAGAGAGTAAAGGTTAATCACCACACACCCACCTAGAACAGAGAGTAAAGGTTACTCACCACACACCCACCTGGAACAGAGAGTAAATGTTTCTCATCCACCTGGAACAGAGAGTAAAGGTTACTCACCAACCTGGAACAGAAAGTAAATGTTACTCACCACCCACCCACACACCCACCTGGAACAGAAAGTAAAGGTTACTCACCACAAACCCACCTGGAACAGAGAGTAAAGGTTACTCACCACCCACCCACCTGGAACAGAGAGTAAAGGTTACTCACCACCCACCCACCTAGAACAGAGAGTAAAGGTTACTCACCACCCACCCACCTAGAACAGAGAGTAAAGGTTACTCACCACACACCCACCTGGAACAGAGAGTAAATGTTTCTCATCCACCTGGAACAGAGAGTAAAGGTTACTCACCAACCTGGAACAGAAAGTAAATGTTACTCACCACCCACCCACACACCCACCTGGAACAGAAAGTAAAGGTTACTCACCACAAACCCACCTGGAACAGAGAGTAAAGGTTACTCACCACCCACCCACCTGGAACAGAAAGTAAAGGTTACTCACCCACCTGGAACAGAAAGTAAAGGTTACTCACCCACCCACCCACCTGGAACAGAGAGTAAAGGTTACTCACCCACCCACCCACCTGGAACAGAGAGTAAAGGTTACTCACCACCCACCCACCTAGAACAGAGAGTAAAGGTTACTCACCACACACCCACCTAGAACATAGAGTAAAGGTTACTCACCACCCACCCACCTGGAACAGAGAGTAAAGGTTACTCACCACCCACCCACCTGGAACAGAGAGTAAAGGTTACTCACCCACCTGGAACAGAAAGTAAAGGTTACTCACCCACCCACCCACCCACCTGGAACAGAGAGTAAAGGTTACTCACCCACCCACCTGGAACAGAAAGTAAAGGTTACTCACCCACCTGGAACAGAAAGTAAAGTTTATTCACCACCCACCCACCTGGAACAGAGAGTACAGGTTACTCACCCACCCACATGGAACAGAGAGTAAAGGTTACTCACCACCCACCTGGAACAGAGAGTAAAGGTTACTCACCCACCGACCCACCTGGAACAGAAAGTAAAGGTTACTCACCCACCTGGAACAGAAAGTAAAGGTTACTCACCACACACCCACCTAGAACAGAGAGTAAAGGTTACTCACCACACACCCACCTAGAACAGAGAGTAAAGGTTACTCACCACCCACCCACCTGGAACAGAGAGTAAAGGTTACTCACCCACCTGGAACAGAAAGTAAAGGTTACTCACCCACCCACCCACCTGGAACAGAGAGTAAAGGTTACTCACCACACACCCATCTAGAACAGAGAGTAAAGGTTACTCACCCACCCACCCACCTGGAACAGAGAGTAAAGGTTACTCACCCACCCACCTGGAACAGAAAGTAAAGGTTACTCACCCACCTGGAACAGAAAGTAAAGTTTATTCACCACCCACCCACCTGGAACAGAGAGTACAGGTTACTCACCCACCCACATGGAACAGAGAGTAAAGGTTACTCACCACCCACCTGGAACAGAGAGTAAAGGTTACTCACCCACCGACCCACCTGGAACAGAAAGTAAAGGTTACTCACCCACCTGGAACAGAAAGTGAAGGTTACTCACCACCCACCCACCTGGAACAGAGAGTAAAGGTTACTCACCACCCACCCACCTAGAACAGAGAGTAAAGGTTACTCACCACACACCCACCTAGAACAGAGAGTAAAGGTTACTCACCACCCACCCACCTGGAACAGAGAGTAAAGGTTACTCACCACCCACCCACCTGGAACAGAGAGTAAAGGTTACTCACCACCCACCCACCTGGAACAGAGAGTAAAGGTTACTCACCACCCACCTGGAACAGAGAGTAAAGGTTACTCACCCACCCACCTGTAACAGAATGTAAAGGTTACTCACCACCCAGCTGGAACAGAGAGTAAAGGTTACTCACCCACCCACCCACCTGGAACAGAGAGTAAAGGTTACTCACCCACCCACCCACCCACCTGGAACAGAGAGTAAAGGTTACTCACCCACCTGGAACAGAGAGTAAAGGTTACTCACCACCCACCCACCTGGAACAGAGAGTAAAGGTTACTCAGACACCCACCCACCTGGAACAGAGAGTAAAGGTTACTCACCACCCACCCACCTGGAACAGAGAGTAAAGGTTACTCACCACCCACCCACCTGGAACAGAGAGTAAAAGTTACTCACCACCCACCCACCTGGAACAGAGAGTAAAGGTTACTCACCACCCACCCACCTGTAACAGAGAGTAAAGGTTTCTCACCACACACCCACATGGAACAGAGAGTAAAGGTTACTCACCACCCACCCACTTGGAACAGAGAGTAAAAGTTACTCACCACCCACCCACCTGGAACAGAGAGTAAAGGTTACTCACCCACCCACCTGGAACAGAGAGTAAAGGTTACTCACCACCCACCCAACTGGAACAGAGAGTAAAGGTTACTCACCACCCACCCACCTGGAACAGAGATTAAAGGTTACTCACCACCCACCCACCTGGAACAGAGAGTAAAGGTTACTCACCACCCACCCACCTGGAACAGAGAGTAAAGGTTACTCACCACCCACCTGGAAAAGAGAGTAAAGGTTACTCACCACCCACCTGGAAAAGAGAGTAAAGGTTACTCACCACCCACCTTTCCATCTATCTTTTCACCTCTACAGGAAAGATGGCATGTAGTGTGGTTGAGGAGGCAGTGTGTGTGTGTATATCTCGCTCTGTCTGTGTGTGTGTGTGTCTGTGACATGTAGTGTGGTTGAGGAGGCAGTGTGTGTGTATCTCGTTCTGTCTGGGACATGTAGTCTAATGAGTGGTCGGTGTTGTTGACATGTGAACCTGATGGCCACCCTGTCTGTCTGTCCATCCTTACAGCGGATAGAGAAGTCAGACTGATCCAACTGTCTGTCTGAGGTGGTTTGTCATGACCTTCAGATCATACTGGTAAACGGACTCTGACAGACAGGGCAGGAGACACGCAGACCAGACTGGTAAACAGACTGACAGACAGGACAGGGCAGGAGACACGCAGACCAGACTGTCATATCTAGTTATTTAGACACTGCTTTGTTATAAATCGTTGAAATATATTTGTAAGTACTCAGTGATGATCATACAATAACGAGAATACAGTATATTACTAAAATAAAGTCAGTTGATTGGCGTGGTGCAGACTGCAGTGTAAAACGTCCCCCGATCCTCCCCCAGTCCCACAGGCAGTGTTGTTGTGTCATGCTCTGTTGAGGCTGTGGGTTGCAGAGTGAAAGTGTGCAACACAGTCTGTTAACACTGATCCAATAGGGTTAATTGTATCACAGGGAGTGGTGGCTGCTGTAGACGGTCATTGCCTGCCTTGTCTGCAGTGTGGAGATCAGTCCATGAGTGGCTGAAAGATGACGAGAAGTGATTTTCATAATTGAAAAAAATCTGACTGATGAAGACTCACCTAGATCAACTAAGACTTCATCAAAAATAGAAAGATCAAACTGATGAGGAAAAAACCTGACAAAATAGATCCTTATAAAACCTTCATCAAAAAACACATTATAGTGTCTTTCACAAATAACTTTGACGCCCAATGAAAGAAAATCCCTTCATAAGTCCTTTTGGATATTCTGTACCAGAATACAGCTTGAGGGGTTATTGTGACAGTGTTCCTATGGTGACGGGGCTGATGGGAGGCTGGTACCGTGTGGGGTCGTCCTGGGCCCAGCCTGTTAGGGTAGTGTAGGTGAGAGTCTGGGAGAGAGATGGATGGGCAGCCCAGTCTCTCCTCCAAAACCTCTCTAATCCACATTTAATTGAACTCCAGAGACTTTGAAGTGAGACTGTGGTGCAGGCAGATCTTATTCCTCTGAGAGGAGGGGGAGAGAGAGAGGGAGGGGGGAGAGAGGGAGAGGGAGAGAGAGAGGCTGCCAGGACGTCCTCAGCTAAGAGCCCCAGATGCTCTCTTCCACTGCAACCTACCCTTTAATGAGCTCCTTGAAGCTAGTGCTGGAGTTAGCACGCTATGCTAGTCGCATATTTGAATATTTCTTACCCCTTGGTGCCATACCTCAGTGACCCCTCTTCAATCCCCATGTCCCTTAACACCTAGTGTCATTAAAAGAGCTTTGAAACAAAAAGGGAGAAGCCCGGGTGAGAAAAAAAAAGCTAGTCAACAAAGCACGATAAGTGAGTTAGCGCAGAATCTAAAGATTGGATTAGCTTGAATATGAATCGCAGGAGGCCCGGACCGAGCATCTGTGGCTGTCAGGAGGGCTGACAGGCGTCGAGACAAGTCACTCTGACAACCGCAGAGAGAGAGAGAGAGTCCATTCTCCACAGAGAGAGATTAGGCTCAGCTCATTTTTGCATTTTTGCATTCTTTAGCGTTAGCCGACAAGCTCCTGTTTAACCTTGCAAGGTGCCAGTCCCGTTGTGAGAGGAATTAGAGAAAGCAGGTTAACTGACTATTTAGCATAAACTGTGCTGTTGACCCAATAGCACTCTTCATAAAAGCGTTGTCAAACCCAACTAGCTCTCACTGTCTCACGTCAGAATTAGATGTTAATCCATATTTATTCAACTTCAAATTTTAATGTTGTTGCAAATTTCAAAGTGTTTAATGTTAAATTTAGGAAATAACTCTGCATTTTTAAGTTTAGGGTTAAATTTAGGCATTAACTCTGAAATCTTAAGATGAAGCATTAACTCCAAATGGTTAAGTGGCTGGTTTACACGTCATCTCCCGATGTCCTCAGACGTGGACAGACGTCGAACACTGACTTGTATCACCGGTGACCTGGCTGGTCAAACCGGTCTTAATCTGGTGAAAACTGAGCCATTAAAAACCACTGCAATGGGCAGTTTGTGTTGGCATTATAGATTGATCTGAACAACATATCACTGTTTTCTGAACACATTTTACATTTGGCCTTGTAATTGGTACTCTTCAGAAAAGTAATAATTTTTTAGCTCTGAATATTGGTGCATACTTGAAATGATCTTGACAATAGTATGCATCTGATTCTGACCATGTCTTTATTTATATTTTAAGCAGAGAGGATACCCGCTGTCTAAATTACTGATGAGCTTTTAGTGAACTAAATGTCTGCCTCGTCCATCCCTCCCTCCTCCCTCTGAATAGTGAACAAAATGTCTGCCTCGTCCATCCCCCCTCCTCCCTCTGAATAGTGAACTAAATGTCTGCCTCGTCCATCCCTCCCTCCTCCCTCTGAATAGTGAACTAAATGTCTGCCTCGTCCATCCCCCCTCCTCCCTCTGAATAGTGAACTAAATGTCTGCCTCCTCCATCCCTCCCTCCTCCCTCTGAATAGTGAACTAAATGTCTGCCTTGTCCATCCCTCCCTCCTCCCTCTGAATAGTGAACTAAATGTCTGCCTCGTCCATCCCTCCCTCCTCCTTCTGAATAGTGAACTAAATGTCTGCCTCGTCCATCCCTCCCTCTGAATAGTGAACTAAATGTCTGCCTCGTCCATCTCTCCCTCCTCCCTCTGAATAGTGAACTAAATGTCTGCCTCGTCCATCCCTCCCTCCCCTCCTCCCTCTGAATAGTGAACTAAATGTCTGCCTCGTCCATCCCTCCCTCCTCCCTCTGAATAGTGAACTAAATGTCTGCCTCGTCCATCCCTCCCTCCCCTCCTCCCTCTGAATAGTGAACTAAATGTCTGCCTCGTCCATCCCTCCCTCCCCTCCTCCCTCTGAATAGTGAACTAAATGTCTGCCTCGTCCATCCCTCCCTCCTCCTTCTGAATAGTGAACTAAATGTCTGCCTCGTCCATCCCTCCCTCCTCCTTCTGAATAGTGAACTAAATGTCTGCCTTGTCCATCCCTCCCTCCTCCTTCTGAATAGTGAACTAAATGTCTGCCTCGTCCATCCCTCCCTCCCTCCCTCCCTCCTCCCTCTGAATAGGGCTCATTCTCTCGTTAAAGGAATCCCTTTTTCACGGAGGCTGATCAATATAACACATTAATCCTGCTGTTCGGGACGACACGTCACTTGGCTGTGATGAATGAACTAACACATCCTTCTCTTCCTCTCTCCTCTTCTTCTCCCCTTCTCTCTTCCTCTCTCTTCCTTTCTCTTCCTCTCTCCTCCTCTCTCCTCTCTTCTCTCCTGTCTTCTCTGCTCTTCCTCTCTCTTCCTTTCTCTTCCCCTCCATCTCTCTCCTCTCCTCTCTCCTCTCTTCTCTTCCTCTCTTCTCTTCCTCTCTCCTCTCTCTTCTCCTCTTTTCTTTCTTCTTTTATTACTTTCTTATCTCCTGTCTTTGCTCACCTCTCACCCTCATACCTTTCCTCCCTCTCTCCCCTCTCCTCCCTCTCTCTGCTCCCCTCCCTCTCTCCCCTCCCCTCCCTCTCTCCCCTCCCCTCCCTCTCTCCTCTCCTCTCCTCTCCAGATCCTAACCTACACAGAGGGCCTTCATGGTAAATGGCTGTTCACAGAGATCAGGGCTGTCTTCTCCAGACGTTACTTGCTACAGAACACTGCTCTGGAGATTTTCATGGCCAACAGAAGTAAGACCCACAACCAGCATATTTTATTCTAATATTATTCAGTAGAATCACAACCCTTAAATTATGACATGAGTTTGGATTTGAATCTGAAAGACAAATGAGTGAAATGTATCTTTGCCAGGATCTTTTTGAAAGCGTATATATTTGATTTAGAACTTGAAGCTGTTCCATTATCTGTGGAAACCAAGCCATGGATTGACAGAACTTGTTTGCCTTCCTCTGTAGCTGCGGTCATGTTCAACTTCCCAGATGCAGGCACGGTCAAGAAGGTGGTCCAATGCCTCCCTCGCGTGGGGGTGGGCACCAACTTTGGTCTCCCACAGACCAGGTCAGTCTATCTCTTTCTATTTTGTTCTCTCTCTCTGTCTCTCTCTGTCTCTCTCTGTCTCTCTCTGTCTCTCTCTGTCTCTCTCTGTCTCTCTCTGTCTCTCTCTGTCTCTCTCTCTCTGTCTCTCTCTCTCTGTCTCTCTCTCTCTCTCTCTCTCTCTCTCTCTCTCTCTCTCTCTCTCTCTCTCTCTCTCTTTGTCTCTCTGTCTCTCTCTCTGTCTCTCTGTCTGTCTCTCTCTGTCTCTGTCTCTCTCTGTCTCTCTGTCTCTCCATCTTCTTGCGGTGGAGGGTTGTTATGTGTTCATCCCCACTGTGTCTCGTTAGCTGACACTAAACACTTGTGGGCTTAGCGTGTAACACTGGCATTTCACGTGTCACACCATCACGCTTCAGCACGTTCTGAGAAAACCGCCACAGAAAGAGTGGAGAACACACACACACACACACACACACACACACACACACACACACACACACACACACACACACACACACACACACAGCCCCCCCCAACTCTCTCCCTCTTCTCCTCTTGCTTTCTTATGACTGCATGTCTGCAGCACCCTGCCATAGCCAAGTCCAGCCTGTGTACTGCACTGTCATGGCTGTAGCCAAGCCAAAGACAGAATGGAAATTGAGAAATGTCCAAGAAAATTCCCAAGGAGTATCTGTGTTTTGCTGCATAGTTGGCGTGATAGTGATATGTACCATCTATTTTGTAACCCACGAGAGAGTGTTGAAATGTGTGTTTTTGTAAGAGTCAGATTGTGTGGATCTGTTTGCTTTTGTGTTTGTGTGTGTGCGTGCACACGGGAGGGAGAGTGTGTCAGTCCCATTAATCAACATGGTGTAGCTCAGCCTGGGGGCACCGTGCCTCTCTTGACCTGGAGACAGCTGTACAGTCCAGTCCTGTTCTCACACCATCACTACTCCCTCAGCATTACATCCTTTACCACAACCTGCAGTACCTCTACCTCAATGTTTACCACAACCTGCAGTAACTCTACCTCAATGTTTACCACAACCTGCAGTAACTCTACCTCAATGTTTACCACAACCTGCAGTACCTCTACCTCAATGTTTACCACAACATGCAGTACCTCTACCTCAATGTTTACCACAACCTGCAGTACCTCTACCTCAATGTTTACCACAACCTGCAGTACCTCTACCTCACACTATGTTTACCACAACCTACAGTACCTCTACCTCACACTATAATGTTTACCACAACCTGCAGTACCTCTACCTCACGATGTTTACCACAACCTACTGTACCTCTACCTCACACTATAATGTTTACCACAACCTACCGTACCTCTACCTCACACTATAATGTTTACCACAACCTACCGTACCTCTACCTCACAATATAATGTTTACCACAATCTACAGCACCTCTACCTCACATTATGTTTACCACAACCTACAGTACCTCTACCTCACATTATGTTTACCACAATCTACAGGACCTCTACCTCACACTATAATGTTTGCCACAACCTACAGTACCTCTACCTCATACTATAATGTTTACCACAATGTTTACCACAACCTGCAGTACCTCTTCCTCACACTAATGTTTACCAGTACATCTACCTCACACTGTTTACCACAACCTGCAGTACCTCTACCTCACATTATAATGTTTACCACAACCTGCAGTACTTCTACCCCACACTATGTTTACCACAATCTACACTACCTCTACCTCACACTATAATGTTTACCACAACCTGCAGTACCTCTACCCCACACTATAATGTTTACCACAACCTACAGTACCTCTACCTCACACTATGTTTACCACAACCTGCAGTACCTCTACCTCACAATGTTTACCACAACCTGCAGTACCTCTACCTCACACTATAATGTTTACCACAACCTGCAGTACCTCTACCTCACACTATGTTTACCACAACCTGCAGTACCTCTACCTCACACTATAATGTTTACCACAACCTGCAGTGCCTCTACCTCACAATGTTTACCACAACCTGCAGTACCTCTACCTCACAATGTTTACCACAACCTGCAGTACCTCTACCTCACAATGTTTACCACAACCTACTGTACCTCTACCTCACACTATAATGTTTACCACAATCTACAGCACCTCTACCTCACATTATGTTTACCACAATCTACAGTACCTTTACCTCACACTATAATGTTTGCCACAGCCTACAGTACCTTTACCTCATACTATAATGTTTACCACAATGTTTACCACAACCTGCAGTACCTCTTCCTCACACTTTAATGTTTACCAGTACATCTACCTCGCACTGTTTACCACAACCTGCAGTACCTCTACCTCACACTATAATGTTTACCACAACCTACAGTACCTCTACCTCACACTATGTTTACCACAACCTGCAGTACCTCTACCTCACACTATAATGTTTACCACAACCTGCAGTACCTCTACCTCACAATGTTTACCACAACCTACAGTACCTCTACCTCACACTATAATGTTTACCACAACCTGCAGTACCTCTACCTCACAATGTTTACCACAACCTGCAGTACCTCTACCTCACACTATGTTTACCACAACCTGCAGTACCTCTACCTCACACTATAATGTTTACCACAACCTGCAGTGCCTCTACCTCACACTATAATGTTTACCACAACCTGCAGTGCCTCTACCTCACAATGTTTACCACAACCTGCAGTACCTCTACCTCACAATGTTTACCACAACCTGCAGTACCTCTACCTCACAATGTTTACCACAACCTACTGTACCTCTACCTCACACTATAATGTTTACCACAATCTACAGCACCTCTACCTCACATTATGTTTACCACAATCTACAGTACCTTTACCTCACACTATAATGTTTGCCACAGCCTACAGTACCTTTACCTCATACTATAATGTTTACCACAATGTTTACCACAACCTGCAGTACCTCTTCCTCACACTATAATGTTTACCAGTACATCTACCTCACACTGTTTACCACAACCTGCAGTACCTCTACCTCACACTATAATGTTTACCACAACCTACAGTACCTCTACCTCACACTGTTTACCACAACCTGCAGTGCCTCTACCTCACACTGTTTACCACAACCTGCAGTGCCTCTACCTCAATGTTTACCACAACCTGCAGTACCTCTACCTCACAATGTTTACCACAACCTACAGTAGCTCTACCTCAGTGTTTACCACAACCTGCAGTAGCTCTACCTCACAGTGTTTACCACAACCTGCAGTACCTCTACCTCACGATGTTTACCACAACCTACTGTACCTCTACCTCACACTATAATGTTTACCACAACCTACCGTACCTCTACCTCACACTATAATGTTTACCACAACCTACCGTACCTCTACCTCACACTATGTTTACCACAACCTACCGTACCTCTACCTCACAATATAATGTTTACCACAACCTACAGTACCTCTACCTCACAATATAATGTTTACCACAATCTACAGCACCTCTACCTCACAATGTTTACCACAACCTACAGTACCTCTACCTCACATTATGTTTACCACAATCTACAGGACCTCTACCTCACACTATAATGTTTGCCACAACCTACAGTACCTCTACCTCATACTATAATGTTTACCACAATGTTTACCACAACCTGCAATACCTCTTCCTCACACTAATGTTTACCAGTACATCTACCTCACACTGTTTACCACAACCTGCAGTACCTCTACCTCACACTATAATGTTTACCACAATATACACTACCTCTACCTCACACTATGTTTACCACAACCTGCAGTACCTCTACCCCACACTATAATGTTTACCACAACCTACAGTACCTCTACCTCATACTGTTTACCACAACCTGCAGTACCTCTACCTCACACTATAATGTTTACCACAACCTGCAGTGCCTCTACCTCACAATGTTTACCACAACCTGCAGTACCTCTACCTCACAATGTTTACCACAACCTGCAGTACCTCTACCTCACAATGTTTACCACAACCTACTGTACCTCTACCTCACAATATAATGTTTACCACAACCTGCAGTACCTCTACCTCACAATGTTTACCACAACCTGCAGTACCTCTACCTCACACTATAATGTTTACCACAACCTGCAGTACCTCTACCTCACAATGTTTACCACAACCTGCAGTACCTCTACCTCACACTATAATGTTTACCACAACCTGCAGTGCCTCTACCTCACAATGTTTACCACAACCTGCAGTACCTCTACCTCACAATGTTTACCACAACCTACTGTACCTCTACCTCACACTATAATGTTTACCACAATCTACAGCACCTCTACCTCACATTATGTTTACCACAATCTACAGTACCTTTACCTCACACTATAATGTTTGCCACAGCCTACAGTACCTTTACCTCATACTATAATGTTTACCACAATGTTTACCACAACCTGCAGTACCTCTTCCTCACACTATAATGTTTACCAGTACATCTACCTCACACTGTTTACCACAACCTGCAGTACCTCTACCTCACATTATAATGTTTACCACAACCTGCAGTACCTCTACCTCACATTATAATGTTTACCACAACCTACAGTACCTCTACCTCACACTGTTTACCACAACCTGCAGTACCTCTACCTCACACTATGTTTACCACAACCTACAGTACCTCTACCTCACACTATAATGTTTACCACAACCTGCAGTACCTCTACCTCACAATATTGTTTACCACAACCTGCAGTACCTCTACCTCACAATGTTTACCACAACCTACAGTAGCTCTACCTCAGTGTTTACCACAACCTGCAGTACCTCTACCTCACGATGTTTACCACAACCTACTGTACCTCTACCGCACACTATAATGTTTACCACAACCTACCGTACCTCTACCTCACACTATAATGTTTACCACAACCTACCGTACCTCTACCTCACACTATGTTTACCACAACCTACCGTACCTCTACCTCACAATATAATGTTTACCACAATCTACAGCACCTCTACCTCACAATGTTTACCACAACCTACAGTACCTCTACCTCACATTATGTTTACCACAATCTACAGGACCTCTACCTCACACTATAATGTTTGCCACAACCTACAGTACCTCTACCTCATACTATAATGTTTACCACAATGTTTACCACAACCTGCAGTACCTCTTCCTCACACGAATGTTTACCAGTACATCTACCTCACACTGTTTACCACAACCTGCAGTACCTCTACCTCACATTATAATGTTTACCACAACCTGCAGTACTTCTACCCCACACTATGTTTACCACAATCTACACTACCTCTACCTCACACTATAATGTTTACCACAACCTACAGTACCTCTACCTCACACTGTTTACCACAACCTGCAGTACCTCTACCTCACACTATAATGTTTACCACAACCTGCAGTACCTCTACCTCACACTATAATGTTTACCACAACCTGCAGTACCTCTACCTCACACTATAATGTTTACCAGTACATCTACCTCACACTGTTTACCACAACCTGCAGTACCTCTACCTCACACTATAATGTTTACCACAACCTACAGTACCTCTACCTCACACTATGTTTACCACAACCTGCAGTAGCTCTACCTCACAGTGTTTACCACAACCTGCAGTACCTCTACCTCACAATGTTTACCACAACCTACTGTACCTCTACCTCACACTATAATGTTTACCACAACCTACCGTACCTCTACCTCACACTATAATGTTTACCACAATCTACAGCACCTCTACCTCACATTATGTTTACCACAATCTACAGTACCTTTACCTCACACTATGTTTGCCACAGCCTACAGTACCTTTACCTCATACTATAATGTTTACCACAATGTTTACCACAACCTGCAGTACCTCTTCCTCACAATGTTTACCACAACCTACTGTACCTCTACCTCACACTATAATGTTTGCCACAACCTACAGTACCTCTACCTCATACTATAATGTTTACCACAATGTTTACCACAACCTGCAATACCTCTTCCTCACACTAATGTTTACCAGTACATCTACCTCACACTGTTTACCACAACCTGCAGTACCTCTACCTCACACTATAATGTTTACCACAATATACACTACCTCTACCTCACACTATGTTTACCACAACCTGCAGTACCTCTACCCCACACTATAATGTTTACCACAACCTACAGTACCTCTACCTCATACTGTTTACCACAACCTGCAGTACCTCTACCTCACACTATAATGTTTACCACAACCTGCAGTGCCTCTACCTCACAATGTTTACCACAACCTGCAGTACCTCTACCTCACAATGTTTACCACAACCTGCAGTACCTCTACCTCACAATGTTTACCACAACCTACTGTACCTCTACCTCACAATATAATGTTTACCACAACCTGCAGTACCTCTACCTCACAATGTTTACCACAACCTGCAGTACCTCTACCTCACACTATAATGTTTACCACAACCTGCAGTACCTCTACCTCACAATGTTTACCACAACCTGCAGTACCTCTACCTCACACTATAATGTTTACCACAACCTGCAGTGCCTCTACCTCACAATGTTTACCACAACCTGCAGTACCTCTACCTCACAATGTTTACCACAACCTACTGTACCTCTACCTCACACTATAATGTTTACCACAATCTACAGCACCTCTACCTCACATTATGTTTACCACAATCTACAGTACCTTTACCTCACACTATAATGTTTGCCACAGCCTACAGTACCTTTACCTCATACTATAATGTTTACCACAATGTTTACCACAACCTGCAGTACCTCTTCCTCACACTATAATGTTTACCAGTACATCTACCTCACACTGTTTACCACAACCTGCAGTACCTCTACCTCACATTATAATGTTTACCACAACCTGCAGTACCTCTACCTCACATTATAATGTTTACCACAACCTACAGTACCTCTACCTCACACTGTTTACCACAACCTGCAGTACCTCTACCTCACACTATGTTTACCACAACCTACAGTACCTCTACCTCACACTATAATGTTTACCACAACCTGCAGTACCTCTACCTCACAATATTGTTTACCACAACCTGCAGTACCTCTACCTCACAATGTTTACCACAACCTACAGTAGCTCTACCTCAGTGTTTACCACAACCTGCAGTACCTCTACCTCACGATGTTTACCACAACCTACTGTACCTCTACCGCACACTATAATGTTTACCACAACCTACCGTACCTCTACCTCACACTATAATGTTTACCACAACCTACCGTACCTCTACCTCACACTATGTTTACCACAACCTACCGTACCTCTACCTCACAATATAATGTTTACCACAATCTACAGCACCTCTACCTCACAATGTTTACCACAACCTACAGTACCTCTACCTCACATTATGTTTACCACAATCTACAGGACCTCTACCTCACACTATAATGTTTGCCACAACCTACAGTACCTCTACCTCATACTATAATGTTTACCACAATGTTTACCACAACCTGCAGTACCTCTTCCTCACACGAATGTTTACCAGTACATCTACCTCACACTGTTTACCACAACCTGCAGTACCTCTACCTCACATTATAATGTTTACCACAACCTGCAGTACTTCTACCCCACACTATGTTTACCACAATCTACACTACCTCTACCTCACACTATAATGTTTACCACAACCTACAGTACCTCTACCTCACACTGTTTACCACAACCTGCAGTACCTCTACCTCACACTATAATGTTTACCACAACCTGCAGTACCTCTACCTCACACTATAATGTTTACCACAACCTGCAGTACCTCTACCTCACACTATAATGTTTACCAGTACATCTACCTCACACTGTTTACCACAACCTGCAGTACCTCTACCTCACACTATAATGTTTACCACAACCTACAGTACCTCTACCTCACACTATGTTTACCACAACCTGCAGTAGCTCTACCTCACAGTGTTTACCACAACCTGCAGTACCTCTACCTCACAATGTTTACCACAACCTACTGTACCTCTACCTCACACTATAATGTTTACCACAACCTACCGTACCTCTACCTCACACTATAATGTTTACCACAATCTACAGCACCTCTACCTCACATTATGTTTACCACAATCTACAGTACCTTTACCTCACACTATGTTTGCCACAGCCTACAGTACCTTTACCTCATACTATAATGTTTACCACAATGTTTACCACAACCTGCAGTACCTCTTCCTCACACTATAATGTTTACCAGTACATCTACCTCACACTGTTTACCACAACCTGCAGTACCTCTACCTCACACTATAATGTTTACCACAACCTACAGTACCTCTACCTCACACTATGTTTACCACAACCTGCAGTACCTCTACCTCACACTATAATGTTTACCACAACCTACAGTACCTCTACCTCACAATATAATGTTTACCACAATCTACAGCACCTCTACCTCACAATGTTTACCACAACCTACAGTACCTCTACCTCACATTATGTTTACCACAATCTACAGGACCTCTACCTCACACTATAATGTTTGCCACAACCTGCAGTACCTCTTCCTCACACTGTTTACCAGTACATCTACCTCACACTGTTTACCACAACCTGCAGTACCTCTACCTCACACTATAATGTTTACCACAACCTACAGTACCTCTACCTCACACTATAATGTTTACTACAATCTACACTACCTCTACCTCACACTATAATGTTTACCACAACCTGCAGTACCTCTACCCCACACTATAATGTTTACCACAACCTGCAGTACCTCTACCTCACACTATAATGTTTACCACAACCTGCAGTACCTCTACCTCACAATGTTTACCACAACCTGCAGTACCTCTACCTCACACTATGTTTACCACAACCTGCAGTGCCTCTACCTCACAATGTTTACCACAACCTGCAGTACCACTACCTCACACTATAATGTTTACCACAACCTGCAGTGCCTCTACCTCACAATGTTTACCACAACCTGCAGTACCTCTACCTCACAATGTTTACCACAACCTACTGTACCTCTACCTCACACTATAATGTTTACCACAATCTACAGCACCTCTACCTCACATTATGTTTACCACAATCTACAGTACCTTTACCCCACACTATAATGTTTGCCACAGCCTACAGTACCTTTACCTCATACTATAATGTTTACCACAATGTTTACCACAACCTGCAGTACCTCTTCCTCACAATATAATGTTTACCACAATCTACAGCACCTCTACCTCACAATGTTTACCACAACCTACAGTACCTCTACCTCACATTATGTTTACCACAATCTACAGGACCTCTACCTCACACTATAATGTTTGCCACAACCTGCAGTACCTCTTCCTCACACTGTTTACCAGTACATCTACCTCACACTGTTTACCACAACCTGCAGTACCTCTACCTCACACTATAATGTTTACCACAACCTACAGTACCTCTACCTCACACTATAATGTTTACTACAATCTACACTACCTCTACCTCACACTATAATGTTTACCACAACCTGCAGTACCTCTACCCCACACTATAATGTTTACCACAACCTGCAGTACCTCTACCTCACACTATAATGTTTACCACAACCTGCAGTACCTCTACCTCACACTATGTTTACCACAACCTGCAGTACCTCTACCTCACACTATGTTTACCACAACCTGCAGTGCCTCTACCTCACAATGTTTACCACAACCTGCAGTACCACTACCTCACACTATAATGTTTACCACAACCTGCAGTGCCTCTACCTCACAATGTTTACCACAACCTGCAGTACCTCTACCTCACAATGTTTACCACAACCTACTGTACCTCTACCTCACACTATAATGTTTACCACAATCTACAGCACCTCTACCTCACATTATGTTTACCACAATCTACAGTACCTTTACCCCACACTATAATGTTTGCCACAGCCTACAGTACCTTTACCTCATACTATAATGTTTACCACAATGTTTACCACAACCTGCAGTACCTCTTCCTCACACTATAATGTTTACCAGTACATCTACCTCACACTGTTTACCACAATCTGCAGTACCTCTACCTCACACTATAATGTTTACCACAACCTGCAGTACCTCTACCTCACACTATAATGTTTACCATAACCTACAGTACCTCTACCTCACACTGTTTACCACAATCTGCAGTACCTCTACCTCACATTATAATGTTTACCACAACCTAGAGTACCTCTACCTCACACTATAATGTTTACCACAACATTTCCCTAACATTCAGAGTTTTCTGTTGGTATATCGGCTACCTAGGCTTCACCCCAACCTCTCTTCCACTATACATTAATGTCTCAAAAATGTTGGCACTAACATTCAGATAGCATTTTAGGTACCATTAAAGAAACTAGATTTCCCTAGTATTTGTTCTCTGGCCTAACCTTCATATGGGTTAGCACTTGATCAAGACAAAGTAGAATATTTTGGACTACAGGAAAAGGAGGACCAAGCACTCCCCCGTTCTCATCGACTGGGCTGTAATGGAGCAGGTTGAGAGCTTCATGTTCCTTGATGTCCACAACACCAACAAACTAACATGGTCCAAGCACACCAAGACAGTCGTGAAATCCTCAGATCTTTGGTTGTATCACTTCCTGGAATGGCAACTGCTCAGCAGTATGGCCAGGTACATCACGCCAAGCTTCCTGCCATCCAGGACCTCTATACCAGGTGGTGTCAGGGGATGGCCCTAAAAATTGTCAGACTCCAGCCACCCAAGACATAGACTGTTCTCACTGCTACTGCACGGCAAGCGGTACTGGAGCGCCAAGTCTAGGTCCAAGAGGCTTCTAAACAGCTTTTACCCCCAAGCCATAAGACACCTGAACATCTAATCAAATGGCTACCCAGACTATTTGCATTTGATTTGATTTTAGCTGCCCTAACGTTTGTTCAGTGTTTTGGAGCTATAAACTGGGAGTTGTAAAGGGGTGATTGTGACTTTCTGCTGGTTTAATGACTATAATCTCACACTGTGACAGTGATTCATTCCATCATTTGCCTTTGTTTTAATTGGATTGGGGGTCATTTGTTTAAGTCCCATAGCATACATCATGCTCCGGGTGTGTGTGTGTGTGTGTGTGTGTGTGTGTGTGTGTGTGTGTGTGTGTGTGTGTGTGTGTGTGTTGCGGGGAGATCAGTGTGTGTATCTGCTTGCGAAGAAGAATTAACCCTACTCATTGCATATTTGTCTTTTTCATTTAGTGTGCCTAAATATCTATACCTATTTCTTATTGGAACATTTGCATTTAGAGACTTTACTAAGACCTTGGACTGAATCAGTTTTATTATTGAAGTTGAATATCTTGAAACACACCAATCCTCTGGTATGTTTTCATAATTCACAGTGGGTCTGAAATGTTGTTCTTTGAAAGTGTTGTCAATGTCTTGTTTGCCAGCACTTATGGACTGGAATACAGCCCGGTATCTACCCAGACAGCCCGGTATCTATCCAGACAGCCCGGTATCTATCCAGACAGCCCGGTATCTATCCAGACAGCCCGGTATCTATCCAGACAGCCCGGTATCTATCCAGACAGCCCGGTATCTAACCAGACAGCCCGGTATCTAACCAGACAGCCCGGTATCTAACCAGACAGCCCGGTATCTAACCAGACAGCCCGGTATCTAACCAGACAGCCCGGTATCTAACCAGACAGCCCGGTATCTAACCAGACAGCCCGGTATCTAACCAGACAGCCCGGTATCTACCCAGACAGCCCGGTATCTACCCAGACAGCCCGGTATCTACCCAGACAGCCCGGTATCTACCCAGACAGCCCGGTATCTACCCAGACAGCCCGGTATCTACCCAGACAGCCCGGTATCTACCCAGACAGCCCGGTATCTACCCAGACAGCCCGGTATCTACCCAGACAGCCCGGTATCTACCCTGACAGAGCCCGGTATCTACCCAGAGAGAGCCCGGCATCTACCCAGAGAGAGCCCGGCATCTCACCAGAGAGAGCCCGGCATCTCACCAGAGAGAGCCCGGCATCTCACCAGAGAGAGCCCGGCATCTCACCAGAGAGAGCCCGGCATCTCACCAGAGAGAGCCCGGCATCTCACCAGAGAGAGCCCGGCATCTCACCAGAGAGAGCCCGGCATCTCACCAGAGAGAGCCCGGCATCTCACCAGAGAGAGCCCGGCATCTCACCAGAGAGAGCCCGGCATCTCACCAGAGAGAGCCCGGCATCTCACCAGAGAGAGCCCGGCATCTCACCAGAGAGTGCCCGGCATCTCACCAGAGAGAGCCCGGCATCTCACCAGAGAGAGCCCGGCATCTCACCAGAGAGAGCCCGGCATCTCACCAGAGAGAGCCCGGCATCTCACCACACAGTGTGTGTTCTCCCTCTTCCAGGCGTATCTCCCAGGCCAGTGCCAAGCAGCTCTACAAGGCCTCCAACATGACCCAGCGCTGGCAGCGCAGAGAGATCTCCAACTTTGAGTACCTGATCTTCCTCAACACCATCTCTGGTAAGACCAGTGTTACCCCACTGTCACTGGACTGTCACCATAGGGAATGACAACACACCCGGCTATTATGAACATATGTGGTCAATGATGTAAATGATATAAACTCTGTTTGGCCAACATGGTTTCATCCTCTGACTTCATTTTCTTCATAGTTAGTAAAAATATATTCCACATTTAAGCTCTAATTTAAAAGAGAGTTTGGTGTCCAGACATTTAGATTACTAAACATGTTCAGTTCTAGAAGTTTGATGATGATGTTGACTAATTTGAGACTGTTGTGACCCCCCCCCCCCCATGTCTCCCTCCAGGTCGTACGTACAACGACCTGAATCAGTACCCCGTCTTCCCCTGGGTCATCACAAACTACGACACTGAAGACCTGGACCTCACTCTGCCCAGCAACTACAGAGACCTGTCCAAGGTAACACACCCACGCACACTTAGGAATAAAGAGACCCCTCGCTAAAAACAGGTTCTCTGGGACTAGCTGAGTCAGCGCTGATAGAAGGTCCTATAAGGCAGTAGGCTGTGAGGGAGTATGTAGGGGAGTTGTGGTTGGAATGATTAGCAGGCTGTTTGTTAATCACTGCCCACTCCCTTGGCCTGAGTAGTGGCTGTGTAATTACGATTGATCATAGTTAAGTAAGACATCTCTGTAATCACTGGGTGCTGATCGCCATCTCTGTACAACACACAGCAGAGAGGAAAGAACAGCTTCTCTCTCTGTCTCTCTGTCTCTGTCTGTCCCTATTTTTCTCTCTCTTCACTGACTAAAGGCGTCCTGCTCCCAGCAGACCTCTGCTAGGTGAAGTGAACGTATGTGCTCGCATACTACCTTAAAATACCTTACCTTGAAAAAGCGCCAATATTTGTCCCTCTTGAGATGCAGTAGTCAGTAACCTTCCTCAAAATAGTCAGAGTTCATCTAAAATAACTCTGTAATTAATTTAGGTGTTTTTACAGAGGTCTTTCTACATCGAAGTTGTTTGGTGCAGTATTTCTCAACAACAAAAAATGTCGTTAAACGACAACAAACACTGCTTTGAAGAATGCCTACTGTTGACCAATAACTGACGAAGGGGCGTAGACTTCAGATACCGAACTTCAAAAAGCCTTAAAAAACAACGTGTGTGTGTGTGTGTGTGTGTGTGTGTGTGTGTGTGTGTGTGTGCTCGAACAGCCAGAAGAAAAAATATGCTGAATGCTGTCGAACACCAAAACTTCACAAAAACGTAATAGAATGTCGTCATAATGTATGCAGAAACGGTTTCGACTAGGAAGCATACGTTAAGGGGTACTCTTAGACGGTATCACTGCTTACACACCTATAGAGGAAGTCATGTAATACCAAGACTCCATTTTGTATTTCACCTGGACAGAAGTCTAAAATTGCATTTCCTCTTTCATGTGCAGAACTCCATTATTTACTAATTGAAGTCAGTCTTAAGTCCCCTCTCGCCGCTCCCTCTGAAGTATAGGAATGCTCTCTACAGATGATTAAGCTTAGAACAGTTGAAGATGTCTTACTCTCCCCCCCTGAAGCTTTTAAAACACACACACACACTTTTAAAAGGCCCATCTCTAAAGCCTGCCAGTTGCAGCAGCCCCAGAACGGCCATTCATTATGTGTAATGGCGCCCAATGGTGGGAGGACAGAAGATTACTTTGAGAGTGAGATGATGGAGCGCCCGTGTCTGGCTTATGCCAAAATGGCTGAATAAATCAGCCGGGCCACAGGAAACAACAGGCATGGGGAGTAATGAACATGCAGAGTATACCTGGGAAGTAATGCACTCTAGAGCCACACAGAGTTGGCCATTCACTTTTAATGGTGCGCCTGGCCCAAGTCTGCCCTGGCTGGCAAAGGATTCTGAGGTGGAGGTGGAATGCAGACGCGTCCATCTTGCTATGACTGAGGATGGATTCAGCTGGAGTGAATTGCATGCTCTCTTGAGAAGACTTCTATGGCCTTTTTGTGAACTGTCATTGCCACAACTGCTTCTCGACTTCCATACACACCCACACATACACACTCATCCTGTCATGCACATCAACACCGTCCTCCAAGAAGCCCTCCTTTGACCAGTCCTCCCATCGCCGTTTCTCTCTCTCTACCTCCCTTGTGTAGTGTTTCCCACCATACGGCTGTGTATCCCCCCCCTCTCGCTCTGTTTATTTGTACATCATTTTGCCCACGAGGCTGACACATGACAGCCATAGCAGCCTCTCTCTCCCCCCCCCCCCTCACCCCCCTCTTCCTCCAGAGTTTGGACAGCTCAGCCTCTGTGCTCAGTCGAGCCTCAACGCCCCAGGGAGAAACTGAGCAGCAGAGAGAGGGAGGGAATGAGATAGAACAAGGGGAGAGAGAAGGAGAACGACAGAACAAGGGGAGAGAGAAGGAGAACGACAGAACAAGGGGAGAGAGAAGGAGAACGACAGAACAAGGGGAGAGAGAAGGAGAACGACAGAACAAGGGGAGAGAGAAGGAGAACGACAGAACAAGGGGAGAGAGAAGGAGAACGACAGAACAAGGGGAGAGAGAAGGAGAACGACAGAACAAGGGGAGAGAGAAGGAGAACGACAGAACAAGGGGAGAGAGAAGGAGAACGACAGAACAAGGGGAGAGAGAAGGAGAACGACAGAACAAGGGGAGAGAGAAGGAGAACGACAGAACAAGGGGAGAGAGAAGGAGAACGACAGAACAAGGGGAGAGAGAAGGAGAACGACAGAACAAGGGGAGAGAGAAGGAGAACGACAGAACAAGGGGAGAGAGAAGGAGAACGACAGAACCAGGGGAGAGAGAAGGAGAACGACAGAACAAGGGGAGAGAGAAGGAGAACGACAGAACCAGGGGAGAGAGAAGGAGAACGACAGAACCAGGGGAGAGAGAAGGAGAACGCAGAACCAGGGGAGAGAGAGGAGAACGACAGAACAAGGGGAGAGAGAAGGAGAACGACAGAACCAGGGGAGAGAGAAGGAGAACGACAGAACAAGGGGAGAGAGAAGGAGAACGACAGAACAAGGGGAGAGAGAAGGAGAACGACAGAACAAGGGGAGAGAGAAGGAGAACGACAGAACAAGGGGAGAGAGAAGGAGAACGACAGAACAAGGGGAGAGAGAAGGAGAACGACAGAACAAGGGGAGAGAGAAGGAGAACGACAGAAGGGAGAAAAGGAGAACGACAGAACAAGGGGAGAGAGAAGGAGAACGACAGAACAAGGGGAGAGAGAAGGAGAACGACAGAACAAGGGGAGAGAGAAGGAGACGACGACAGAACAGGAAACAAGGGGAGAGAGAAGGAGAACGACAGAACAAGGGGAGAGAGAAGGAGAACGACAGAACAAGGGGAGAGAGAAGGAGAACGACAGAACAAGGGGAGAGAGAAGGAGAACGACAGAACAAGGGGAGAGAGAAGGAGAACGACAGAACAAGGGGAGAGAGAAGGAGAACGACAGAACAAGGGGAGAGAGAAGGAGAACGACAGAACAAGGGAGAGAGAAGGAGAACGACAGAACAAGGGAGAGAGAAGGAGAACGACAGAACAAGGGGAGAGAGAAGGAGAACGACAGAACAAGGGGAGAGAGAAGGAGAACGACAGAACAAGGGGGAGGAGAAGGAGAACGACAGAACAAGGGGAGAGAGAAGGAGAACGACAGAACAAGGGGAGAGAGAAGGAGAACGACAGAACAAGGGGAGAGAGAAGGAGAACACAGAACAAGGGGAGAGAGAAGGAGAACGACAGAACAAGGGGAGAGAGAAGGAGAACGACAGAACAAGGGGAGAGAGAAGGAGAACGACAGAACAAGGGGGAGAGAGAAGGAGAACGACAGAACAAGGGGAGAGAGAAGGAGAACGACAGAACAAGGGGAGAGAGAAGGAGAACGACAGAAACAAGGGGAGAGAGAAGGAGAACGACAGAACAAGGGGAGAGAGAAGGAGAACGACAGAACAAGGGGAGAGAGAAGGAGAACGACAGAACAAGGGAGAGAGAAGGAGAACGACAGAACAAGGGGAGAGAGAAGGAGAACGACAGAACAAGGGGAGAGAGAAGGAGAACGACAGAACAAGGGGAGAGAGAAGGAGAACGACAGAACAAGGGGAGAGAGAAGGAGAACGACAGAACAAGGGGAGAGAGAAGGAGAACGACAGAACAAGGGGAGAGAGAAGGAGAACGACAGAACAAGGGAGAGAGAAGGAGAACGACAGAACAAGGGGAGAGAGAAGGAGAACGACAGAACAAGGGGAGAGAGAAGGAGAAACGACAGAACAAGGGGAGAGAGAAGGAGAACGACAGAACAAGGGGAGAGAGAAGGAGAACGACAGAACAAGGGGAGAGAGAAGGAGACGACAGAACAAGGGGGGAGAGAAGGAGAACGACAGAACAAGGGGGGAGAGAAGGAGAACGACAGAACAAGGGGGGAGAGAAGGAGAACGACAGAACAAGGGGGGAGAGAAGGAGAACGACAGAACAAGGGGGGAGAGAAGGAGAACGACAGAACAAGGGGGGAGAGAAGGAGAACGACAGAACAAGGGGGGAGAGAAGGAGAACGACAGAACAAGGGGGGAGAGAGGAGAACGACAGAACAAGGGGGGAGAGAGGAGAACGACAGAACAAGGGGGGAGAGAGGAGAACGACAACAAGGGGGGAGAGAGGAGAACGACAGAACAAGGGGGGAGAGAGGAGAACGACAGAACAAGGGGGGAGAGAGGAGAACGACAGAACAAGGGGGAGAGAGGAGAACGACAGAACAAGGGGGAGGAACGACAGAACAAGGGGGGAGAGAGGAGAACGACAGAACAAGGGGGAGAGAGGAGAACGACAGAACAAGGGGGGAGAGAGGAGAACGACAGAACAAGGGGGAGAGAGGAGAACGACAGAACAAGGGGGGAGAGAGGAGAACGACAGAACAAGGGGGGAGAGAGGAGAACGACAGAACAAGGGGGGAGAGAGGAGAACGACAGAACAAGGGGGGAGAGAAGGAGAACGACAGAACAAGGGGGGAGAGAAGGAGAACGACAGAACAGGGGGGGAGAGAAGGAGAACGACAGAACAGGGGGGAGAGAGAGAGGGAGAACGACAGAACAGGGGGAGAGAGAGAGGGAGAACGACAGAACAGGGAGAGAGAGAGGGAGAACGACAGAACGGGGAGAGAGAGAGGGAGAACGACAGAACAGGGGGAGAGAGAGGGAGAACGACAGAACAGGGGGAGAGAGAGGGAGAACGACAGAACAAGGGGAAGGAAGAGGGAGAGAGGGCAGACTTTTTTTGTTTCACCCCCTCTCTCTGCCTCTCCCTATCCCTCTCTACTCTCTCTGACTCTCCCTATCCCTCTACTCTCTCTGACTCTCCCTATCCCTCTCTACTCTCTCTGCCTCTCCCTATCCCTCTCTACTCTCTCTGCCTCTCCCTATCCCTCTCTACTCTCTCTGCCTCCCTCATCCCCCCCATTATCATTGAAGATCAAGGGAGTGAAGGAAGGAGAGACGCGGGGCCGACCAATCTTTACTACACCAGTTTTATTCATGCTGTTGACATGGTGTGATATCAGTGTATGACCAGTGGAGCGTGGCAGGCTGCATCGTCTGGGAAAGGACAGCCGCTCCGACGCTCGGTTATCCTCCTCTATTGGCTGCTCGTTTAGTTTGGTTCGTCATAATCCCCCCTTCTGATATCTCTCCTTCTCTCTCTCCTCTTTTACTCGAGGTTGGAGCGTTGTGCCAGTAAACGAAAGGTTGCTGGTTCGAATACTGGAGACGACAAGGTGAACATAAAAATAAATAAAACATTTAAATATCTGTCGCTGTGCCCTTGAGCAAGGCACGTAACCCTAAATTCTCCAGGGTTGCTGTACAATGGCGACCCTGGCCGTGGGATATGCAAAAAAAACACATTTCCATATACCCTTGTGAAGTAACAGGACCAATATACGCACCCCCCAAATTATGATTATTTTCAGTCTACCCTCCCTCCCTCCCTCCCCTCCCCTCTCATGTCGTGCTCTGCTTTGATAGAAACAGGTCATGTGAGAGTCTTGTGACATTGAGAGGCTGAAATTGCCACGAACGCCCGTGGGTCACACACTGTCATGCGTGTGTGTGTGCATGTCCTCACAAATGTATGTTCCTTCTATCAGAGCGATTCCGTTCATACTCCGGGGCTCTTTCTCATCCTAAACTCTGACCTCGCCCTGACATGAAACGCCAGCCCAGAGATAACATTGTAGTCACCACGATAAGGACACGGTCTTACACTAGACAACCTTAGTCCCTATCGAGTGCACTACTCTTGGACGCTCCTTAGTAGTAGTAGTGCACTATGTTATGAATAGGGTGACGTTTGGGACGCACCCCTGCTCTAACGTTGAGAGCATTTTTAAACAGGCAATTTGGAAGGACTCCTGAAACGGGATGCTTGAACGAGGTGTTGACCTGGACAGGTTTGGGGTCCTGTATTTGCAATGTAGCAAAAACAACGCAGCTTTATATTGAGCGGTTCCAGGGCTCTCGTACTTTGGCACCGCGCGGGGGGCTAATGGGGTATTGATTTCAAGATGCGTCCCATATGTTTTCTGACACCCCTCAAACACCACGTCATTCTCACTGTTTAAATAGGACATTCTATATAAACAGTCCTCTCAAAACCACAGTTTGATTTATGTCTCAAGGCTCTCTGGCAAAGCTCAGACTGAGCCTTCCTAAATGAGCGATTTATTTAGTCAAATAATCCTTAAATGTGAAAATATTATAGTTTGTTGTATCACTGCTGACCCTTATAATTTGGAGAGATGTAATGGTTACTATATGCTACTGTCTGGTTTCTGCTCATCTTGATAGAAATGTTTGCCTTTGATGTCTTTGACATTTGAATTCAGATCTGAGAAATGTTCTGTAGTGGAAGATTGTTTGTATTATCCAGTTGACATTAGGTTTGATTTCGGTTAACTGTTGAATGATTTTATTTGTGTCTGTGATCAGAGTCCTTTGATAATATAAATCTCTATTTGATCTGCAAACGGTATATCAACACAATGTGTTACTGTATGATGCACTTCCTGTTGTTCCAATATGTTAGAGGATTTAGCGTCACGTAAAAGATTACACATCACCGACACCATCTTGTATAGTTTTTATTTAATTTAACTAGACACGTCAGTTAAGAACAAATTCTTATTTACAGTGACAACCTACCCCGCCCAAACCCGGATGACGCTGGGCCAATTTGTGCACCGGGATCTCCCAATCACGGCCGGTTGTGATACAGCCTGGAATCGAACCAGGGTCTGTAGTGACGCCTCTAGTATAGTTGAGTGTCTATGGGTAGCAGTTGGCTAGCATAGTACTTTATACGTGTAAGCTAATTCTATGGTGTAATAATGATGCCACAATAACCATTTCCCAACACCTTCCTAATCTACATTCTGGATGAACAAAAGATAAAACCCTTATCCAAGATTAAAGTCTCCCATATTCTCCTCTTTGAAGCAGTAACACCATCTAACTCCGCCCATGGTTTATTCTAATCTCATTCCCGTTCAAAGTCTAATTAAAAACAACGCTAGCAGCTCATTTATCCGAGCGCTCGTCAAAGCGCTATTCTCAGGCACCGCCTGAACATATTAGCCCAATGGGCAGCGTTCACTCGATCAGAGCACTCCTCACCGGGGACGGCCCTGATGTATGACGCTGTCACCACCGCTCTATTGTACCGCCGCCCTCCTCGCCGCGCATCGCTCTCCACCCGGACGTAATTTACAGCAGTAAACAATGTAGAGTGTAGAGCACTCTCTCTTTTTCTTCCTCGTTCTCTCTCTCTCGCTCATCTCTCGCTCTTGCGCTCTCGCTCTATTTTTCTCTTCCCCTCTCCCCCCCTCTATCCCCCTCTCTCCCTCTCCCCCTCTCTCTCCCTCTCCCCCCTCTCTAACCCCTCTTCCCCCTCTCTATCTCCCTCTCCCCCTCTCTAATCCCTCTCCCCCCCTCTCTATCCTCCTCTCTCCCTCTCCCCCCTCTCTAATCCCTCTCCCCCCCTCTCTATCCTCCTCTCTAACCCCTCTCCCCCCTCTCTAACCCCTCTCCCCCCTCTCTATCCCCCTCTCCCCCCTCTCTATCTCCCTCTCCCCCCTCTCTCTCTTTTATTCTAACTCTCATTGCAGTGCACTCAGTCTCTTTTTTTATTTTATATTCCTCTTCCAGCCTTTTCTTTTTTTAATGAGCTCTACGTTATTACGGCAATAAATCAGTCCAATCGTTGTACTGTATAATTCAGTGTGTGTACTCCCACCCCCAGTAGCCCTGGGTAAGCCAATAGTGTGTCACTGTCGGCACAGCCCAGCACACTGTGTCGGCATGAGGCGGTGTGTGTGTTCCTGTTCTTTTCCGGTTGTTCGAGTATAAGGAAGGTAATTGGGTACGGTCTTGAATGGGTGCACCCTTGGATACAATCAGACACACACACCATTACACCCACCCGACACAGTAACAGCAGCATCAGATCAATAGCCTCTCCCCAGCCTGGACGAGGCCTCCCATGACAGCACTATGATATGAGAGAGGGCCTATCGATCCACCAGCCAGTGCTTCATCTTCAAAAGGCCATCATTCCATTACCATTGATCAGAGAGGAGGTGTGTTTTGGAGCGAGGGATGAAGAGGAGGGCGGCTAATAGAAGACTAATAAAAATTGAACGGGTAAAAAAGTGATTTCTATAAATGAGCATTTAAATAATAAGCCAGGCTCAGCCAGGTATTGGTTTCTCTGAGATCAATGGGAATTTAATGCAACTGACACATTTTTTAGACCCACAATGGAGGCTGCTTCTCCTGACTAGTATATTAGCTACAGATTAATAAAAATGGAAGAAGGAACCTCCCGGCCCTTGCTATTGATGTTCCTAGGCCTCCTTTCATCGCAACACATTCGTTCTCTCTGACAGACTAGCCGCAGGGGGTTGTGTTTCAGGGCTATGAAGTGAAATGCACTCTGTTGGAATGGATTGATCCTCAAAACAACACAGCATCTAATATTCATTCGGCGAACGCGCAAAGGTTACTAACATCATTTGAATATATATGCCCTGTGTTTGAAGCAAAGTCTGCTCTCTGAAAGCTAAAAGAGTTCAATTGTACTGTGTTATAAAATGTTTCTTTCCTCTCTTTGTACTGCCACTCTTTCTCTCTGTTTCTCTTTTATCTCTATTCCGTGTCTATCAGTCTCTGTTGTAATAACGTTGTAATAACATTTTGCGTTTCTTTCTCCTCACAGCCCATTGGTGCCCTGAACCCCAAGAGGGCGGCGTTCTTCAACGACCGCTATGAATCCTGGGAGGACGACCAGGTGCCCAAGTTCCACTACGGAACCCACTACTCCACCTCCTCCTTCACCCAGATGTGGCTACTGCGCATCGTAAGTTAACTTCCCCCAACTGTACCCCAACTATATCCACCCCACCTACTCCCAGGTAGCCTAGCGGTTAGAGCGTCGGGGCCAGTAACCGAAATGTCACTGGTTACAATACCCGAGCCGCCGAGGTGAAAAATCTGTCGACGTGTCCTTGAACAAGGCACTTTACCCAAATTTTCTCCAGGATTGCCGTACTGCTATGGCTGACCCTGTAAAACAACACATTTCACTTCACCTATCCGGTGCAAATGTCTCGCTTGTGACGGTAACTTGCCTTTTTCGACAGTTTAAAATGGCAAAATACTTATTTTGACCTCAATGGTTCAACTTGGTCCATTTTAAGGTTAAATGAAATAACTGAATCCCACCACGATGTGTATAGAATAGGATTTAGGCCTTCATTTTTGTCACTGCTTTCTGAAAAACAGATTACATTTAGAAATGAATGCATTACAGTTGCCACCTACCCGTCATGGTGTAATATTTACTACCTATTCATCATTAGACTTGAAGCACGCCCCATTGCAGCTAATTGTTGTTTTCTAATTGGCCATGGATTCATAGAGAGTCGGGTTGATTTATGTCACAGTGAAATACAGGCTCCATCTACACGCTAACGTATGCACAGTGTATTGTCCCTGGCTGGCCTTGGTTATTTCTATGTTGTGCTGCTCGTAAAACAGAGAAGCAGCACGCCGAAGCTAAATTCATAACGTGATTATTTCTGTGTGTCTTTGCAACATAAGAGGAACTCAGAATTTTTATTTATTTTTAATTTTTATTAAGTCTTCAATTTAACTATGTTTAATGAGTGGCTATTATTCTGTACAATTTTTTTAACTTCTGCTTCGAAACTACTCAATCTAAAGATTTCATGAAGTTATCTTTCTCCCACGTGGTGCTTTTGCTAGTTATATTGGTCACTGTATGTAACCCTCATCCAGCCGATATCAGACTCTTTCTGTTCCATCCACAGGGGACCATTCTGCCATGCAGGGAGGGATTCTAACCTTCCAGGGCCCTTGAATTGTCCTGTAATTGTCCCAGTAGCTCCCTATGGAAACAACCATTGATCCCATCACATCATTAGCTGGCTTATTACTGGCTTATTTTAAATCCACTTTACCAAATGCCCTTCAAATCAAGTGTCAACGTATGGATGGGATAGGAAGCCCAAATGAACACTAGGGCAGACCTTAAAAGTCCCGGTCCTGTATTCAAAATAATCTCAGAGTAAGAGTGCTGATCTAGAATCAGACCCCCCCCCCCCCCCCCCCCTGTCCATATAAGCGTATTCACTATGAAAGTGTTTTTCACACTCAACAGTTTCCTGTGTGTATTAAGAATGTTCCTCCTCCCAAAGGACATCCAGCCAACTTGACACAACTGTGGGAAGCATTGGAGTCAACATGGGCCAGCATTCCTTTAGAGCACTTTTGACACCCTGTAGACTGGATTCCTGACTGATTAAGGCTGTTTTGAGGGGGTATACTCAGTGTACACATTCAGACTCATTTTACCATAGTATAAAAACGCTTAATCATAAGGATGTGGGGTCAAATGTCATTTCTTCTTCTCCTTTTTCTCAAATGTACAGTACACCACAGTGTCACAGCACACTATTAGGAGGATATGTGGATAACTGATCATTCTCTCATTCTTCTTCTCTCGTTCTCTTCTCTCGTTCTCTTCTATTATTCTTCTTCTCTCATTTTCCAGGAACCCTTCACCACCATGTTCCTCAACTTCCAGGGAGGGAAGTTTGACCACGCTGACCGCACCTTCTCCTCTGTGTCCCGGGCCTGGAGGAACTGCCAGAGAGACACGTCCGACGTCAAGGTAGCGACACACACACACCCACACACACAATGCCTCCACCTCCTCACTGTGGAGCTAGCTGTTGAAAGACAGACAGTGTACCAGAGTATCGACTAGAGAGGGCCTCCGAGGATTGCACACTTCTCTGGACGTTCACACACAAGTTCACACACAACGAGACCCTCAACACCTCCAGACCCTTCAGCAGCCCGCCAGTGTGGGGAGAGGCCACCACTGTCCAGACCCCAGGAGACAGGGAACATACTAGGATAGGAGGAGAGGCCACCACTGTCCAGACCCCAGGAGACAGGGAACATACTAGGATAGGAGGAGAGGCCACCACTGTCCAGACCCCAGGGAACATACTAGGATAGGAGCAGAGGCCACCACTGTCCAGACCCCAGGAGACAGGGAACATACTAGGATAGGAGGAGAGGCCACCACTGTCCAGACCCCAGGAGACAGGGAACATACTAGGATAGGAGGAGAGGCCACCACTGTCCAGACCCCAGGAGACAGGGAACAAACTAGGATAGGAGCAGAGGCCACCACTGTCCAGACCCCAGGAGACAGGGAACATACTAGGATAGGAGGAGAGGCCACCACTGTCCAGACCCCAGCAGACAGGGAACAAACTAGGATAGGAGCAGAGGCCACCACTGTCCAGACCCCAGGAGACAGGGAACAAACTAGGATAGGAGGAGAGGCCACCACTGTCCAGACCCCAGGAGACAGGGAACAAACTAGGATAGGAGGAGAGGCCACCACTGTCCAGACCCCAGGAGACAGGGAACATACTAGGATAGGAGGAGAGGCCACCACTGTCCAGACCCCAGGAGACAGGGAACAAACTAGGATAGGAGGAGAGGCCACCACTGTCCAGACCCCAGGAGACAGGGCACAAACTAGGATAGGAGCAGAGGCCACCACTGTCCAGACCCCAGGAGACAGGGAACAAACTAGGATAGGAGGAGAGGCCACCACTGTCCAGACCCCAGGAGACAGGGAACAAACTAGGATAGGAGGAGAGGCCACCACTGTCCAGACCCCAGGAGACAGGGAACAAACTAGGATAGGAGGAGAGGCCACCACTGTCCAGACCCCAGGAGACAGGGAACAAACTAGGATAGGAGGAGAGGCCACCACTGTCCAGACCCCAGGAGACAGGGAACAAACTAGGATAGGAGGAGAGGGTGGCATCAGTCTCTACAGACTGGTTACCTTTTAGTTGTGATAGAAGTGTTTGATAAAATGTATGGTTTTCTGTGTGGAAATAAACACACTTTAGTTTGTTTGTGATTGATGGATATCAATTGATTTAGACAGTGATATCAGATTTAGCTTATAATAAATAAGAATATGTTCTTAATATGCTTTTCAAAGCTAGGGGGTCAAATGTCAACATTATTTTCCAAACGTATTCCAAACAAACATTCAACTTTCAAATTACACCCTTTTCATTGAATTAGCCTAAAGCCTTCTCAAAGGCCCCTCTTCTCCCTCTCATCACCGGAGAGAGAAAGTGGCTAATCTAATGACCAAACAAACACACTGGTTTAAAAACAACAAGCCCACTTCCTCACATCTTAAACCTGTCCACTCCACAAAACCTGACCTCAAACTGAAGGTCGGCCATTTTACGAGGCCTCTTGCTTCCATGGGGTCGGCCCGGGGAGGCCTGGTGTAAATTTGTCCAGTCTGAGGTGGCGGCACGGCCCCCTGTATTTCCCCCACCTTGTTAAGAAGGGCCGGGGGGGTGAAGGGCTGAAGGAGACCCCCTGTATTTCCCCCACCTTGTTAAGAAGGGCCGGGGGGGTGAAGGGCTGAAGGAGACCCCCTGTATTTCCCCCACCTTGTTAAGAAGGGCCGGGGGGGTGAAGGGCTGAAGGAGACCCCCGGCCCTTCTTAACAAGGTGGGGGAAATACAGGGGGCCTCCCCGCTACACTCTCTGCCCCGGTCCCTCCATTATGTGCAGTGGCCCCTGCTCTACTGTGGTCAGAGGCCAGCTTCTGTGATCCCCAATCCTGTCCTGTCATGGGTCACTGCAGGGGCCATAGGCCCCCTCCCCCCAGTACACTTCAACAGTACACACACACACACACACAACGATGCCTTTGGGCTAAGGCAAAAGGTCAGGAAGGGTCAGGGGATTGTGGCCAGAGGTCATCACGGTCTCTCCTACGCTACAGACAGACTGGACTGGTGTCTTTAACCTGTTATCACCACGTTATGCACTGGGATACAAAACACACTAAGACTTTTCCCCCCCTTTAGGAGGAATAGAAGGTTCTTAGAGTTTCCTACAATAGTCCTGAAGCTAAAGCTAAATGGTATACTTAGCATGCTAAATTGATACATCTCATTTGTAACCCTTCTTTGTTAACAAGGTGAATGAGATCATCCATGCGAGGAAAGAACGTTCTGTTATTTTGACGTGGCTAAACTCAACTCAACATGGAAGCTGTATTATTGAGTGCAGGGTTGAGCCTGGTCCTGTGTGTTTTGATGTGGAGTGGAGCTCTTGTGGTTGATCCACTGTGACAGGTCTAGACTGAGACCAAGCTAGGTTCTCTCTCTCTCTCCCTGGGCTTTCGCAATCAAGTGTTACCGGTAATGCGAGCCATATGTTTTATCATTGGAGGCGAAGCGCGATCAACCGTCAACTCCTTCCAACTCCCCCAGCCACCACTCCACCCGACCCAGGCCCAAAGAGCAGGCCAAGTCTACATTTGAAACAAGATGGCTGCCTGTAATCATAAATGTTTTAAGAGCGTGGGTCACTTGTTAAAAGAGGAGGGTTGGGGCCTTAGAGACCCAAACTGTAGCAGAGGATTGGTCTGACCCACCATAGACCCATAGCCCAGTGGAGAGGGGGCCCACTGTTCTGACCCGCCATAGACCCAAAGCCCAGTGGAGAGGGGGCCCACTGTTCTGACCCGCCATGGGCCCAATGTTCTGACCCGCCATAGACCCAAAGCCCAGTGGAGAGGGGGCCCAATGTTCTGACCCGCCATAGACCCAAAGCCCAGTGGAGAGGGGGCCCAATGTTCTGACCCGCCATCGACCCAAAGCCCAGTGGAGAGGGGGCCCAATGTTCTGACCCGCCATAGACCCAAAGCCCAGTGGAGAGGGGGCCCAATGTTCTGACCCGCCATCGACCCAAAGCCCAGTGGAGAAGGGGCCCAATGTTCTGACCCGCCATCGACCCAAAGCCCAGTGGAGAGGGGGCCCAATAGGCCAAAGGTTCAATTCAAGATTGACTGAAGTAGCAAAGGAGGGGGGAGGAGGCAGGGCAGCGGGGGATTAGTTTGGAACCTTTGATCAGTAGTCTCTGAAGCTTTCATGGTAGTATGACATGGATTGGTTGTGATGACAGAACATGTGCTTGGTTCTTTCTCTCCTGACTGAGCTCCCCTCCGGTCCATCTGTAGGTTTGGATATGTGGTTATGGACTGACACAGGGTATCTCTCCGGCTAGCTACCGCCCCATGTCTCGGGTTACCACCCACACAACACATCTAGAGGAAGTGAACTCACTAGCGTCCTGTCTAATCGTGTATTTGTCTCCATCCTGTTGGACGCAGTGAGGACTGTTCTCAGGTCTGAGTTTGATTGATAGAAAGCCTTCCAGGGATTCTGTGTGTGTTGTTGTGTGTGTGCGTACATGTGCGTACATGCGTGCAGCCCTTACAGAACATCTCATCACATGCGCTGACCAGTTCCCAGCTCCTACCTGTAGCCTATTTGCCAGTATGTATTCGCATGTCAGGTTGTCACACACAGCCATGTCACAGGGAGACGAGGACATGACCGATGGGTGTTGACTCTGGTCTGGTCATCCCTGATGTCAGAATGTCACCCTGTCTCTCTCTCTCTGTCCATCAGGACAGTGACCAGTCAGCAGGCCCAGTCACACTGTGTTCTGTCAAACAGTTCAGGGTCTTGTTCATTAAGTCCTACCGTAGCAAAACCTAGGCACTCCGTTTTGTGCCAACTGAACACGACCTAGGAGACGGTTCACTGGTTCAGCTCTAGTCGGACAGAACTGGGTTGTGTTCATTTTATTTATTTATTTTACCTTTATTTAACTAGGCAAGTCAGTTAAGAACAAATTCTTATTTTCAATGATGGCCTAGGAACAGTGGGTTAACTGCATGTTCAGGAGCAGAATGACAGATTTGTACCTTGTCAGCTCGGGGATTTGAACTTGCAACCTTTCGGTTACTATTCCAACACTCTAACCACTAGGCTAACCCTCACAAGGTTAGGGTTACACACACAAAACGTTTTGCAACTGTAGCAAAACATTTTGCTACTGAAAAAAAAAACAAGTGTTCCTGTTTCAGACAAGTAGTACCTCCCCTGTCTCACTCTGTTTTATTACGTTTTGTGCCAACTGAACATGACCCAGGACACGTTACAAGACAACTGCTCCTCAATGCTTTATTAACAGGTTATTTTATTAGGAGTTACTCACTCATTAGCTATTGTTTTATAGTGGTATCAAATGAAGAGTTATACTTGTGTTGTGGCTTGTCTTCATACTTGCGGTGCTCTGTTTATATACTGGCTGTGGATGTATCATGTTGAAATATGAGTGCCTGCTCCATACGTAAATCCATGGTTCAATTCCCTGCTGTTTGACACTTGTTATGTTGATGGGTAGGTTCAGTATATCACGAGGGGTAGATGTACGCTGATTAAACACGGGATTGACATTGGGTGTCGTGCTATTGTTTGTTGTACGTATCAGGAGGCGCTTGGGAAGTGGGTTAATTCCACACGCGCTTCCATTGTCCAGTCTTACCAGTTAGTTCCACTTGCCCACACACACTCCTAACGACGTTAGTGTTTTATTTCTGTTTGCGGGATGGCAAAGATTTATCACGATATGTTTTGGTTTGCCCCATAATCTAAACGTTTGTGTCTTTCTGTATATGAAGGCATTTCATACACATTGAGGCTGAGCTATGGTTTGTTAGAAATGAAGCCGGGTTTAAAGTTTACACCCTCAGGGTCTTAACAATCGAGCTCTTCAGTTTACACGAACGTTGATGTTTTTCTGGGGCCCATCGTGAAATGTCATAATTCTATAACGAAGTGTTCAACTGTGCAGAGACACACAATCACATTCTGGTGAGTTCTGTGACCTGTCGCTCCTTCTAATCCTTCAGAAAATCCTTTGAGAAGCATAGAAAATAGAACATCATATATTCTGTTTGGCGCTCTACGATTACAGACAACCCCCCTTTCAAAAAGCGTGGAAACCCCAGCACACACACACGCACGCGCGCGCTAGGTTTTGATGTCTTTTATCGGCCTGCCTGCTTGCAGCGTGGTAGCAGGCAGGCAGCAGATGAGCAGTCTGAAATGTAATTTCCATGAGTAATGGCACAGCTCAAGTGTTGCGACTAGCGTCTGACTAGCTGTCTGAGGGACGACAGTGGCAGTCCCAGATTAAAGGACCTTCCGCTCACACACACACATACACACACTCATATATCCACATGCTTTCTAAATGTACTTTACACCATGTCTTCTCTTTCTCTCGCTCTCTTTCTTTCTGTTAATGAACTCTCTCTCTAAACTGTAGCTTCTCACTCTGAAGGTCACAGTCCCCTGTTCTTTCTACCTGGCTGTCATGACGTGGGTCCTCAGTAGTCACATTCTAATGTTGTGTCCCACACACTGAGACTGGAGGCTTTATCACAGAGCATCTTGTCAGTGTTATTCTAATGAGGAAATGGCTTACTGTGATACTGTTCTCCCTAACTAAAAGGGTTGATTTATTGACTACAAATGTGAGACAAAACTATTCTGAATGTACTGTATCCACTATCAGTACATGAACGTGAAATAACTTAGTGAAGGGACGGTTCAGGTTGGCTCTACAGTGTTAATGTCTGTCTGTCTGTCTGTCTGTCTGTCTGTCTGTCTGTCTGTCTGTCTGTCTGTCTGTCTGTCTGTCTGTCTGTCTGTCTGTCTGTCTGTCTGTCTGTCTGTCTGTCTGTCCAGGAGTTGACCCCAGAGTTCTACTACCTCCCTGAGATGTTTGTAAACGCCAACAACTACAGCCTGGGGGTGATGGAGGATGGGACTGTGGTGTCTGACGTGGAGCTACCGCCCTGGGCCAAGACCCCCGAGGAGTTTGTACGCATCAACAGACTGGTACGTCACACACGCGCACACACACACACACACACAGCAGTCCTCTTCCTCACATGTCATCAAACCACTCCTCTGAAGCCCTGTCAGATCCCTACCCCTCCTCCACGCTAGGCTAGCTTAGCAGGAAATGCTAATGTAAGGAGACAGTGTTATTTCCTGCCCAGCTCCGGTCCCTTCCTGTTACCTGATCCTCCCGCTCCTCTGACATGACTCTGCTTTGCCAGCAGACTTATCAAAGACCATCTCACACAGCCAAGGAGTTATTGAGGAGGATGATGTGGTGTCCAGTTTCTGATCTCTCCCTCCTGTCCCCAAGCACACCAGACCTGTGTATACTTAGTTGTTGTCAGAATTACTGTCGTAGTTTTATAGCACCACAGTGACTGCAGTGTCCTCTTACACACAGAGAAGCAGCAGAGATTGTGCTCAAGATTAGATTCCTCCTCTCTCCTATTTCAGAAGTTCCAGAAGGTCAAAAAGCTCCATGTTTTTCTGGTGTCATGCTCAAACTGTTTGTCACCTCTGTTTAAACCACTGCGTTGAAGATTGTAAAATAATACCGTCTCAAACAGTCTAATGGCTTCCTCCCCCGTCCCTCCTTTCCGAAACAAGGATTCACATAAACCACCCCTGACCCTTGAGATTCTCTCCCAGAGACATAGTGCAGAGCTAATAACCATGGAGCTATGTCCTGCCCTGCCACATAGTTTGATGATGCTACTCCTGGCATGTCTGTTAGGACCTAGACACTTCCCACCTCTCTCCAGTCTCTGCCCAGTGGTAGTAATGAGTGGCTGATGAGGCAGCAGGGAAGGCTGTGGTGATCAGGCTGTGCTCTGTGACCTGTGTGGTCGTGTTAATCAGGACGCTGATGGGACTCAGCCCACGTCATTAATCACACAACCTAAGGTGTGACACGCCAACGCCACAGAGGTAGGGAGGGGGGGGGGGGGGTCAATGTACGCACACACATGCACATAGACTCATTGCCACACACTCTCAGATGGACAGACCAATGTCTGACACACACACACACACAAGCATGTACACACACACACATTTCCTTCCAGCTGGGCGTGTTATCCCCAGTCAGATGGCTTGGCTGTGTGGTGGTTAGACAGTTGGACATAGTACTGCTACAGCAGTGTTGTGTTCTGCTGTCGGTCTGTCTGTCTGACTGCCTAGTGGACAGATGATCTATAGAGCAGGCTGTTACTGCAGATGTTACAGTAGGTAGTCGGACCACTGGAGCCTAGAGCTAATTAGCGGCCAGGGCAGCATTTGGCTGGCTGACAGTTTGACTGCCGTTAACCCCCAACGCTGTAAGGTGCACTGCTCTGTGACACTGTCTGGCTGCAGCGGTGAGGGGGATTCAGTGACGAGTTCTTCACATGGAACTCAAATGTCCTTATCACGTCTTAACGGTCCGCCTTACCGCTAAGCATAGCAGGATCTCCTGATCTCTTCCACAGAGTATCACTGAGCGCGGTCATGAATTATGTTTGTTGCTGTGATTCAACTGTTGTGTGTCCGTACTGGTCTAGTTTCCCTTCGCTGTAATTCCCATGGTGCTCTGTTTTCCTCCAGGACCGAGGCAATTATGTCCAACCTAGAACAGACTCTCACACACAAACACACACACACACACGCCATTACAGTGCAGATCGATCCAGCCCTTTGTTTCTCTCCTCCACCGTGTGCCAATCCTGCCGATATCGATCCATCCTGCACAGCAGAGCAGCTCGGCAGCAAGAGTAGAGGACAGGCGGGCAGAGAGGAGGCGTTGAGATGCTCCTAATACAAACAGGATGTCAGGGTGCCTGGCTTTGTGAGAGAACAACACAATGGAAGTAGATCAAACAATAGTTACGTTTCATTGGTATTTGCCTACTCATCTAGTATCAGTTGTTGTCAATATTTTTTTAAAGAATGTAATCTGCATAGATGAAGAGCCGTGTTTCAATTATCTGTTGAAACTATCTACGTTCACATGTTTTGTCTGGACGTCTTCATGCATTTCCCATGAATACCTCTTCAGTAGGAACAGAAGTTCCTTTAGTCGATGTGTTCCAGTGGGACGTCGTATGGTGACGGAACAGATATTATTGCCCGCAGGGACAGAGCTGTCAGCAGTGTGTCTGTGGTGTCTAGAACAGCCCCCGCTCCCCAGCTGTTATGGAATATCTGACAGGCCGACACACCTGGGGCCACTGAGACAGACTCTCCCTCAGGAGAACGACGAGATATATTGTTCTCCGTCTTGCTAAATGTTATTTCAATGCGCCCTCTTTAAGACTGTGTGTAAGCTGGATGTCACAGCAGGCTTCCCTTTACGGTGGTAGAAAGAACAGAGGGAGGACATTGACATTGTCGCTGAAACACGTTGCTGTGTCACAAGATCAATTACAACTCGTATGAGATGGAGAATGTCCAGCGAAAGAGAACGGAACGCAGGTTAGTTTGATCTGGAATGAACATGGAGTGTCTTGAACGCTCCTGGGCATTAACCCTCTCATTCTAGAGAACACGTCCTCCTCACATACTGACACCATTAGAGGAAGTTAGTCCCGTCACCCTGGGGAAGGGAAGGGAAGGGAAGGGGAGGGAGAGGGAGGGAGGGAGAGGGAGGGAGGGAGGGAGAGGGAGGGAGGGAGGGAGAGGGAGGGAGGGAGGGAGAGGGAGGGAGGGAGGGAGGGAGGGAGAGGGAGGGAGGGAGAGGGAGGGAGGGAGGGAGAGGGAGGGAGGGGAGGGAGGGAGGGAGAGAGAGAGAGAGGCGGGTTTCCCCTCATGACTGATAGCTGGCATTAGGTGGTTCAGCTGGCTCTGGTGACATTATGAGAGGGGGACTGAAGGAGATGAGCAGTGAGGGGTTGAGAAAGAGAGTCTGAGATGAGAGGGGGAGAGTTAATGGGTCTGTTTGGCTCTTTGAGCTTGTCGTCTGCTCCTAATGGCCCAGCAACACCACGGAGGGAGGAAGCTGCTCCGCTCGTTAATTAAGCACCATAGATGATTAACAGCTAATTAAAGCCCAATCTGGGAGGGCCATTAAACCCTCCACATGGAAGAGGATTGTAGTGCCACGTAAAATTGGCAGGTTGTTTTTTCCATTTTGCATCAGGGAGAGGGAGTGTGTGTGTGTGTAGTCTACAGCTTGTGTAATGTTTTTGTAGTGTGTGAGGTTTTTGTTTGTAAAATTAGCCTGTATTAAGTTTCCATGTGTGAAGATTTAGGCCTCATTTATTTTATATTGGAGTAAAGGAGAACACAATGTGTTCTAGTGCCATTTATTTTACATTGAGTAAAGTGGCATTTATTTGGGGTATTTGCATCTTGTGTGGCTCAAGTTTCACAGATGTGTCATGTTCACAGTATTCTGCAGTACTAACCAACCACACAGTATTACTGCTGCATGCCTTTGTCTGAACGCACTACATTCCTCATCCTTACTCCCCTCTACTCCCCTCTACCACCACCCACCCCTCTACCTACAACACTCCCTCTACAACCTCTACAAACCCTCTATCTCGACGTTCCCTCTACAAACACACACACCCCTCTACTCTACTCTCCCATTCCCCCTAGTCCCCTCTATGCCCATCTACTTTCCCCTCGACAACAACCCCTCTACTCCCCTCTACTCCTCCCCTCTACCAACACCCCTCTACTACTACACCCCTCTACAACCCTCTACAACCCTCTACTCCCCTCTACTCCCCTCTACAACACCTCTACAACCCTCTACAACCCTCTACTCCCNTAAGCACCATAGATGATTAACAGCTAATTAAAGGCCCAATCTGGGAGGCCATTAAACCCTCCACATGGAAGAGGATTGTAGTGCCACGTAAAATGGCAGGTTGTTTTTCCATTTTGGCATCAGGGAGAGGGAGTTGTGTGTTGTGTAGTCTACAGCTTGTGTAATGTTTTTTGAGTGTGTGAGTTTTTTGTTTGTAAATTAGCCTGTATTAGTTTCCATGTGTGAAGATTTAGGCCTCATTTATTTTATATTGAGTAAAGGAGAACACAATGTGTTCTAGTGCCATTTATTTTACATTGAGTAAAGTGGCATTTATTTTGGGGTATTTGCATCTTGTGTGCTCAAGTTTCACAGATGTGTCATGTTCACAGTATTCTGCAGTAACTAACCAACCACACAGTATTACTGCTGCATGCCTTTGTCTGAACGCACTACATTCCTCAGCCTTACTCCCCTCTACTCCCCTCTACCACCACCCCTCTACCTACACCCCTCTACCACACACCTCTACACCCTCATACTCCCCTCATAAACACCCCTCTACTCCCCTCTACACCCCTCTACTCCCCTCCATTCCCCTCTATTCCCCTCTATTCCCCTCTACTCCCCTCTACACCCCTCTACTCCCCTCTACTCCCCTCTACCACCACCCCTCTACCTACACCCCTCTACAACCCTCTACAACCCTCTACTCCCCTCTACTCCCCTCTACACCCCTCTACAACCCTCTACAACCCTCTACTCCCCTCCATTCCCCTCTATTCCCCTCTATTCCCCTCTACTCCCCTCTACACCCCTCTACACCCCTCTACACTCCTCTACACTCCTCTACACCCCTCTACACCCCTCTACTCCCCTCTACACCCCTCCACCACCTCCCCTCTACACCCCTCTTCAACCCTCTACACCCCTCTACTCCCCTCTACTCCCCTCTACACTCCTCTACACCCCTCCACCACCTCCCCTCTACACCCCTCTACACCCCTCCACCACCTCCCCCTCTACTCCCCTCACTCCCCCTCTACAACCCTCTACTACACCCCTCTACTCCCCTCTACTTCACTTCCCCTCTACACCCGCTATTCACCCCTTCTACTCCCCTCTTAAACCCTACTCTACACCCCTCTTCAACCCTCTGCTCCCCTCTACAACCCTCTACTCCCCTCTACAACCCTGTACAACCCTCTACTTCCCTCTACTCCCCTCTACACTCCCCTCTACATTCCTCTACTCCTCTCTACAACCCTCTACTCCCCTCTACAACCCTCTAAAACCCTCTACTCCCCTCTACCACCACCCCCCTACTCCCCTCTACTTCCCCTCTACAACCCTCTACACCCTCTTCAACCTCTACTCCCCTCTACACCCCTCTACTCCCCTCTACACCCTCTTCAACCTCTTACTCCCCTCTACACCCTCTTCAACCTCTACTCCCCTCTACACCCCTCTACTCCCCTCTACACACCCTCTTCAACCTCTACAACCCTCTACACCCTCTTCAACCTCTACTCCCCTCTACACCCTCTACAACCCTCTAGAACCCTCTACAACCCTCTTCAACCTCTACAACCCTCTACACCCTCTTCAACCTCTACTCCCCTCTACACCCTCTTCAACCTCTACTCCCCTCTACACCCCTCTACTCCCCTCTACAACCCTCTACTCCCCTCTACACCCTCTTCAACCTCCACAACCCTCTACACCCTCTTCAACCTCTACTCCCCTCTACAACTGTCTACTCCCCTCTACAACTGTCTACTCCCCTCTACAACTCTCTACAACTCTCTACACCCCTCTACACCCCTCTACTCCCCTCTACTCCCCTCTATACCCCTCTACTTCCCTCCCCTCTACACCCCTCTACTCCCCTCTACTCCCCTCCCCTCCACCACCTCCCCTCTACAACCCTCTTCAACCCTCTGCTCCCCTCTACAAACCCTCTACAAACCTCTGCTCCCCTCTACAACCCTCTACACTCCCCTCTACAACCCTCTACTCCCCTTACAACCCTCTACACCCACCACTCTACACCCCCTCTACATCCCTCTACACCCACCACTCTACACCCCTCCACCACCACCACCCCCTCTACACCCCTCTTCAACCCTCCACCACCACCCCTCTACACCCCAACCCAGCATCACCACCCCTGTCCTCCCCAACCCTCCACCACCACCACCCATCTACACCACAACCCTCCACCACCACCTCTCTACACCCCTTTTAAATCCAAACCACCACCCGTCTGGCTCCCCTAAACACGGCTCCCAGGCTTATACAGCTCCAAGATTCATGACCCTCATTGTAAATACATAGGTTTGGGATGTACCCAGGATTACTGGGATTGTAAACAGGCCCACGGTGGAGAGACCATGTCTTTACCTTAACCACGAACATACACATACACACACACATATACACACACACACACATCACACAGGGCTCCCGAGTGGCGCAGCGGTCTAAGGCACTGCCTCTCAGTAATAGAGGCGTCACTACAGACACCCTGGTTCGAATCCAGGCTGTATCACAACCAGCCGTGATTGGGAGTACCATAGGGCGGCCCACAATTGTCCCAGCATCATCCGGGTTCGGCCGGGGTAGGCCGTCATTGTAAATAAGAGTTTGTTCTTAACTGACTTGCCTAGTTAAATAAGATACACACACACTTTACTCTGGTCTTGATGTTGCGTGACACAGAGATCAGGGGAGATTGTTGATTTTACCACAGGGTCCGAGGAGAGGTTAAGAACTTGATCCCCCCTCGCCAGATAACTAGACGTCTCTGGTCACTGTCATGTTTCACCGGCATTCCACAATATATGACAAATACCCCCTCTGTCCCCCTCTACCCTCTCTCTCTCTCTCTCTCTCTCTCTCAGATATGTTTATGATTAGGGTAATAGCAGGGGATCATGTGCTTTGGCTCAACCAGCCACCGGGGTTACTGGTTCTACTAGTCACATACATGCCCAACCTGGAAGTGGACTATGTCGTGATCTTAATAGGATGAATATTTGATCTTGATGAATACATATTTCCCCTTCAGTTTATTGTACTCCTTCAGTGTGGCTCCTCTCACTCATCTAACCTCTTGTAACTCTGCTGACAGCTCCGTAAACTACACGCATGGGAAAGGACCGTAAGGCCATAAGAACACGATGCTCAGACCTCTTTATAAAGAGTGACAGGAACATCCACTAACCCACCCAGAAAGAGAGAAATGTCGAGGGGGGGAGACCCCACCCAGAAAGAAAGAAATGTCGAGGGGGGAGACCCCACCCAGAAAGAGAGAAATGTCGAGGGGGGAGACCCCACCCAGAAAGAGAGAAATGTCGAGGGGGGAGACCCCACCCAGAAAGAGAGAAATGTCGAGGGGGGAGACCCCACCCAGAAAGAGAGAAATGTCGAGGGGGGAGACCCCACTCAGGAGCTGCTTGGTGGGTCAAACCAGTTGACTGATGGAACAGAAGCTGAGCGAGACAGTGTTGAACACAGGTCTACACTCCAAACCCACCACGGCTTCTCCTCGTCTTTTTGGAAGTGTCAAATATCTGTCAGGTAGTCCGACAGCCTACAGGAACACTCCCCTCAGGTAACTGGGACAGACGAGACGGTCGTCTTCTCTGTGAAGTGCCTGTAGACGGCAGCTAGTCCTTTAGTGTGAAGTACAGTAATGGGGACACACACACACACCGTTTGTTTGTTGGGAGCATCACACTCGTAAGCCGGCGGTTGGCTGTCTCTCCCTACTCCACCAGCCAGCCGGGATCAGTGAGTCAGGCCGTGCTGAGAGACGAGAGACCCTTTAACTTGACCCATATGGTGTTACTCACTGAGACCCCATAACGATACCCACCCTACTCTTCTGTTCTTCTCTGTCCAAGCACTGAGGTCTGTCAACTCAATATGCTGACAGCCCCTCACGCAAAGTGTGTCAACATATGGGACAAGGCCATTATCCAAAATGGTTGAAGTCTATGAGCATGTGAAAGAAAGGGGTAGATTGGGGGGTGTTTTGGTGTGCTTGAGTTAAGCTATGTGTCAGACTGGTTTTTTTCTTCCGATCAGACATTTTGAAGTGATGTTTGCTTTGCTGATCGTATCGTGCCCCTGGCAGATTCATAGAGCTCCCCCCTACACAGAGGTGTCATCAGGGCTGTGGGAAGTGTCAGAAGGAAGGGAATGTGTGTGTGTGTGTGTGTTTCCCACACGCCACCCTATCAGGCTGCTCTGCTCCTTTGGTATGACCACCGGCTACACGGGGTCAAAGTTCACCCATGTTTACATTCGCCTCTCATCCCCACAACTCTCTCTCCCAATACAATCAGGCAGGCACCAGCCGGGGACACCCGTAATGCTCACTCCCTCTCTCTCTCCCAGGACCCCCAGAGGGACCGCTGTGAGAGTTGAGGTTAGCCGCTAATACCGCTAACTGCTAACAGCATAGTCCCTGAGTTAATGAGTGAGAGCACCGAGTTAGCCTAACGTAGCGTTAGCTTAGCTTAGCGCTGATCCATCCAACTGGCATGGGAGTCTGTGAGGCTACAATATAACATTACAAGGCCTGCGGCAGGGTGGGAACGAGCTACAGCGTCTGGTCAACGTCAGCCAGCGCTCTCTGAAGGGGTATTGTCATATGCGAGGGCAGACATGTTTACTGTGTGCTCTGTGTTTTACGAGCTCTAACCCCTCCTCCTCCTACTCTCTCCTCCTCTTCAGTGATGTAATGGAGGAGGCTGAGGCTGAGGGAGCCTGAGAAATGGCATGATCTATGGCCGCTGACACACTCACTCGCTAATGCTGTCTCTCTCCCTCTTGCTTCCTCTCTCTCTCTCCCATCCTCTCTATCTATCTCTCTCTCCCTTCCCCTCTCTCCCCCTTCCCCCTCTCTCTCTCTCCCCTTCTCCCTTCCCTTCTCTCTCTCCCTTCCCTTCTCTCTCTCCCTTCCCTTCTCTCTCTCCCTCTCTCTCTCCCACCCTCTCTCTCTCCCTCCCTCTCTCTTCCTCTCTCTTCCTCTCTCTCTCTCTTTTCCTCTCTCTCTCTCTTTCCCTCTCTCTCCCCTCCCTTCTCTCTCTCCCTTCCTCTCTCTCCCTTCCTCTCTCTCTCTCTTTTCCGCTCTCTCTCTCTTTTCCTCTCTCTCTCTCTTTCCCTCTCTCTCTCTCTTTCCCTCTTTCCCTCTCTCTCTCTCTTTCCCCCTCTCTCTCTCTCTCTCTCTCTCTCTCTCTCTCTCTCTCTCTCTCTCTCTCTCTCTCTCTCTCTCTCGGCCCATGCATGGCCTGGCAGGAGGCTTTTCTGCAGCACTGCAGTTTTTGCAGAGGCTTTCTTTCTCTTCTCCCCCTCCTTACCCTCACTAATATTCCATCTCTTCCTCTCTCTCTCTCTTTCTCTCTCTCTCTGGGTGTTTGAGGTGGATTGTGGGACAGGTGGCATCTTTACCCCGCTTCGTCCCAGTCAAGCATGCAGGAATTAATGTCGTCCCCCCCACACACACACACACACACACTACACGCACACTGACCCTCATCTACACTCAGGTCTGCATTTCAAAGACGTGGCATTTGACAAGGACGTCAAGTTTAGGTCATCCATCACACAGGGCTCAATGACCCCCAATATCAGCTCCCCTTCCTCCTCTACAGACATCAATCCCCCAGTCGTCTCTATTCACTCTGCTTACTATGCTCTCATCTCAGCTCAGCTCATCTCATTTTCTCATCACAAACCACCTTCCTGCCTGATGTGGAAGGTCATCACAACTTTATTAACACTGGAGCAGCTTAACAGAAGTCATGTTTAAAGGTGCAATGATTCATTTCATTTCAATATCTCTAGTTGCACATGACAAACCGCTAGTGATCTACAGTGAGATTCGATGGAGGGAATTCAACTGAGAGAACCTCCAATAATAATAATTTCGAATGAAATCTGCATGAAAATCTTAAATTAGGTCATGTTTATTTTATTCACTGTGTAAAGATATTGATAGCATTGATAATTGGTTATGTACCCTGGAAGTCTAGTCTCTCTATATATTTAACTTCGAGGTTTATTTTCCATGTGAAGTGAACACAGCTGTTTGCCGGTAAGGACATCCGGTAGTGGTTCTTCCGTTCATACAGTCGGCTCTCTTTACTCTCTCTATCCTTTAGTCTATTCAATGGCACGTCCTTTAGGACTCCGAACCATTTACATCAGGGGATAAGTGTAAAAACTATCCCAGCTCAAGAGGCTTTAGATTGGGGTAGAACTTCAAATCTAGCCTGGGGCTTCTGTTTTTGAGAAGGCCCAAATAACATACTTTTTCAGATTTGTTAGTTGGAGTGTACGGATTCTCTTTTCACCATTTACTGATTTAAAAAAATGAATAACATCCAGCACTTTAGATGTCCGTGTGACGTCGTTTCCTATTTATACTTCCACCACCAAAACGCATACTAACAGTACAGTAAGTGCTCCTCTCTTTATTCTATATATATTTATTATTGTTATTAAGTGGTCCGCTCACCCACGTGTCGTTCAGCTGAATGAATGAACCCCTCCGGCAGACATAAAGGGGGTTTTGAGTACAAGTTAGTCACCTCCATAATATATTTTAATCATCTAAGAAACTTCAATCCGTAACCCAACACATCAACTACGTTACCCAGAAAGAGAGCACTCTGAGTGGATACGGAACATGACTGTCAGACCCCCGAACTAAACACTCCAGTCTGCTCCACAGTCATTTGAGACAGCCTCGTTCTCAGTTCTCTGTCCCTCCCAACAGATATCCAGTAAGTTCTGCCACTAACTCCAACTAATGGTACTGTACATGTATGTCTGTCCCTGGGATACGCCTGGAGTGTTTACTGAGCTTTAATTAATTTGTTACTCACATACTTACTGTAGATGCTAACAGTGGTGATGTGTGTGTTAGCTTGTTAGCCTTATTCTAGGTGAATGATGCTCGTCTCGGAAAAGGAGCTATAGGTCTGTTGATGAACCGTTTTACTCATCACCCGCTCTTCCTGCTTAGTTTGACCCTCAATCTGGAGCTGTGATTGGTTGGGTGTGTTTGTTTGTGAAACTGAAACACAGTTGGTTAGTCCCAGGTAGTCTTGCGTTAATCTTCGTCAGACCCACTTCTGTGGATTGCGGCGTCTTTTAGAGGGCTCTTGTCATTTTTCATATGGAAGTTGGGAACTGATGAAGTAGGCTGTCACGCACAATTGTCCCAGAGTTGACGTCTGTGTGGGCCATGTCAAAGCTTCATTGCATTGGTTAATTGAATCAGAACCATAGCACTTTCCCACTGCCTAGTCTTTACCATGAATCATACATACCACTTTAGACCCACAGTCTACAGTACAGTACATGCCAGGCCTCCCTCCAGGTCTCTCCAAATACTCTGTGACATGTTTGTTTTGGGGAGATTTTACACAATCACAGCTCACTCTGCTTCTCGTCACGGGCCGAGCAGGATATTCACCCTGCTGTCTCGCCTCGGGTTCCACTTAGACCAGCGAGACGTGTGTGTGTGTCAGGTTCCACTCAGCGCAGCGTTACAGTGTGTGTGTCTGCCTGATGACCTGTACCCAGAAGTCTCAGGGTTGTAAGCTGCGTGATTTGGGAGAGAGGGAGAGACTGAGGAAAAAGGTGCGTGTTCACGGGGGCGCGTGCTTGTCTGTGTGTGTGTGGGAGTTTTTCCAATGAGGGGCCACAGAGGCAGAGCTCAGAGCCTGGGCCCCCAGGACGGGAGACGGGAACTGGGGCATGACGTAAGGAATGAGAGCCAAGGAGGCAGCAGCCATGGAAGCTAACATTCCATTTCCTTTATTCACATACCTGCTGCAAACTGACGTCGGGCTCCTCGGCCAAGGCGAGCTAATAGGTCCTTTAATCAGACGCCCGTCAAACGCAGCAAAACCAAACCCCAGATGAAAGGGAGCAGAAGATGCCTGGAAAGGAGGGGAGGAGAACGATGGGGAGATGGAGGGAGAGAGAGTTATTATTCTTTTGGAACTTTTGTGGTTGGGGGTGGAAATATTATATGGGTATCATGGGGATTTCTGTAAGTTGTGGACTGATTGTTTGATCTGATAGTGTTACTTAGCTGGGATCTGGAAGGGGGGGGGGGGGGGGGTTCTTAGCTGGAATCTGGAAGGGGTGGGTTCTTAGCTGGGATCTGGAAGGGGGGGGGGGTTCTTAGCTGGAATCTGGAAGGGGTGGGTTCTTAGCTGGGATCTGAACTGTTGAATATTCTGTCTATATACAGTGTGGGTATCTGATTTGACTCTGCCCATTGTGTTGTGAGGAGTGTAGGAGTGCATAAGCCTGATGAATGTCCGCCCTAATCTAGTTGTAATCAATAGGGCTGTCACTGCCTGCACTGGACATGTGTGTTCCATCACACACATGCAAATGGGGGGATTGATTTGTTAAGTGACATTTTAACATTCTTACAGACAGGTTTCCTTAAATCCTTAAAAAGGTTAAAAAGGTTTTTTTTAGAGCCTGGTAAGTAAGAGGAAAGCATTACGTGGTCCATTAAGAGCAGTGAAATCCACCCCTATAAAGTTCAATGTATGGACAATGTACAGGTAACTGCCAAAATAAAGGAAACACCAACATAAAGTGTCTTAATAGGGCGTTGTGTCACCACAAGCCAGAACAGCTTCAGTGCACCTTGGTATAGATTCTACAAATGTCTGGGACTCTATTGGAGGGATGCGACACCATTCTTCCACTAGAAATTCCATAATTCTGTGTTTTGTTGAAGGTGGTGGAAAACGCTGTTTTAGGCACTGCTCCAGAATCTTGTGTTTATTTGGGTTGAGTTCTGGTGACTGAGACACACACATGTTTGTTTTACTATCCATGTGGGGACCAAACACTTGATTACCATTCAAATGAATATTTTCCCTAAACCTAACCTTTACAACCCTTAATCTAACCCTAACCTTAACCCCTAACTCTAATCTTAACTCATAACCCTAACCTTAACCCCTAACTCTAATCTTAACTCCTAACTCTAATCTTAACTCCTAACCTTAACCCCTAACTCTAATCTTAACTCCTAACCTTAACTCCTAACCCTAACCTTAACCCCTAACTCTAATCTTAACTCCTAACCCCAATTGTAACCTTAACCTTAAATATAACCACTAAGCCTAAAATAGCCTTTCCCGTGTGGGCAAAATATTCTCATTTTTCTTGTTTTACTATCCTTGTGAGGACTTCTGATCCTCGGGGGCTCCCGAGTGGCACAGCAGTCTAAGCCACTGCATCTCAGTGCTAGAGGCATCACTACAGACCCTGGTTCGATTTTGAGCTGTATCACAACCGGCCGTGACTGGGAGTCCCATAGGGCGGCTCACAATTGGCCCAGGGTTAGGGTTTTGCCGGGGTAGGCCGAATTTGTTCTGAACTGACTTGCCTAGTTAAATAAAGGTTAAATTAAGGATAGTCAAACCAAACACACACACACACACACACCCTTTAAACCCTCAATGGTCATTTGAGACCTCTCTTTCAAAGTCACTGACATCTCTTCTTCTAGCCAGGGTAGCCAAAATAACAGGCAACTGGGCATTTTATACATGCCCCTAGCATGATGTTAATTGCTGAAATTAACTCAGAAACCACACCTGTGTGGAAGCACCTGCTTTCATTATACTTTGTATCCCTCATTTACTCAAGTGTTTCCATTATTTTGGCAGTTACTTGTATTTCACTGGTTGGTGGTCAGTCCCACTGTCCTAGTTTTACCACTCTTACTTAGCCTATTCTGGACTGTAGGTAGGAAGAAATGTGTCTGTCTCTAATGAGAAAGATGATAGAGCCTCTACATTGTTACTTTGCTATCTGTTACATGTCTTGGTAAATATTACGTTTTTATCATTTAATAATATTTCAAAATGATTAAATTCATTTGGGAGAGTTAAGGGTCGAACGGCGGCTGAACCTGGTCTCTCCCTCCAGACGTCTGTCAACGGGAAGGCTGCAGTCATATCCCAGAGCTCCCACAATTCCATGGGGCAGGCAGCTGTGAGCGGCTCACACACGGCCCAGCTCAGCAGCACAGGAAGTCTGGCAGCTATTGGCTGACCCGACCCGGACCATAACACAGTCGCAACCAGTCGGCACACACTATTAGTCAAGTTTTTTTTGTTGGTCAGAGCAGGTCACCCCCGAACACATGCACGCACACACACAGGTCACCCCTGAGCCCCTGTGTATATGAAGGTAGCCCCGCTCACCTCTCTGTAACATCAGACAGCCGTAGAGGAAACGTGAGCATGGGGTGCCGTCACTGTTACCAAATCCTGTGTTTTCATTGGAACCAACATCACAACCCAGACAGAGGAACTTGAAGAATACAGGATCGCTAAAATGAGAGCCGGGGGAAATTACACCCCACTTTTCTCCCCCCAGAAATCTATTCATAGAATGTTTTGTGTCATTTAGAGACAGATAAAAAAATATATACACTGCTCAATAAAATAAAGGGAACACTTAAACAACACAATGTAACTCCAAGTCAATCACACTTCGGTGAAATCAAACTGTCCACTTAGGAAGCAACACTGATTGACAATAAATGTCACATGCTGTTGTGCAAATGGAATAGACAACAGGTGGAAATTATAGGCAATTAGCAAGACACCCCCAATAAAGGAGTGGTTCTGCAGGTGGTGACCATAGACCACTTCTCAGTTCCTATGCTTCCTGGCTGATGTTTTGGTCACTTTTGAATGCTGGCGGTGCTTTCACTCTAGTGGTAGCATGAGACGGAGTCTACAACCCACACAAGTGGCTCAGGTAGTGCAGCTCATCCAGGATGGCACATCAATGCGAGCTGTGGCAAGAAGGTTTGCTGTGTCTGTCAGCGTAGTGTCCAGAGCATGGAGGCGCTACCAGGAGACAGGCCAGTACATCAGGAGACGTGGAGGAGGCCGTAGGAGGGCAACAACCCAGCAGCAGGACCCCTACCTCCGCCTTTGTGCAAGGAGGAGCAGGAGTAGCACTGCCAGAGCCCTGCAAAATGACCTCCAGCAGGCCACAAATGTGCATGTGTCTGCTCAAACGGTCAGAAACAGACTCCATGAGGGTGGTACGAGGGCCCGACGTCCACAGGTGGGGGTTGTGCTTACAGCCCAACACCGTGCAGGACGTTTGGCATTTGCCAGAGAACATCAAGATTGGCAAATTCGTCACTGGCGCCCTGTGCTCTTCACAGATGAAAGCAGGTTCACACTGAGCACATGTGACAGTCTAGAGATGCCGTGGAGAACGTTCTGCTGCCTGCAATATCCTCCAGCATGACCGGTTTGGCGGTGGGTCAGTCATGGTGTGGGGTGACATTTCTTTGGGGGGCCACACAGCCCTCCATGTGCTCGCCAGAGGTAGCCTGACTGCCATTAGGTACCGAGATGAGATCCTCAGACCCCTTGTGAGACCATATGGTGGTGCGGTTGGCCCTGGGTTCCTCCTAATGCAAGACAATGCTAGACATCATGTGGCTGGAGTGTGTCAGCAGTTCCTGCAAGAGGAAAGCATTGATGCTATGGACTGGCCCGCCCGTTCCCCAGACCTGAATTCAATTGAGCACATCTGAGACATGTCTCGCTCCATCCACCAACGCCACGTTGCACCACAGACTGTCCAGGAGTTGGCGGATGCTTTAGTCCAGGTCTGGGAGGAGATCCCTCAGGAGACCATCCGCCACCACCTGGATCAGCCTGTAGTGTGGTTTTCCACTTTCATTTTGAGTGTGACTCCAAATCCAGACCTCCATGGGTTGATAAATTTGATTTCCATTGATAATTTTTGTGATTTTGTTGTCAGCACATTCAACTATGTAAAGAAAAAAGTATTTAATAAGAATATTTCATTCATTCGGATCTAGGATGTGTTATTTTAGTGTTCCCTTAATTTTTTTGAGCAGTGTATATTATTGGTAATAATTCACTCCTATAAAAATGTGAAATGTCTGGCATTTGAAGCTTTACACATGACTAGGCGACACAACTCTCAGTTGGCAACAATGGGATCTCTAAACCTTTGACGATACACAGCAGTTGGTGATAGATAGCTCCTGATAACAGTAGTGTAGTGATAGAAACCTCCTGATAACAGTAGTGTAGTGATAGAAATGTCCTGATAACAGTAGTGTAGTGATAGAAATGTCCTGATAACAGTAGTGTAGTGATAGAAACCTCCTGATAACAGTAGTGTAGTGATAGAAACCTCCTGATAACGGTAGTGTAGTGATATTTCGGTGCCATCCACCCCCTGCCAGGCATTTACATAAAGGCATGCTAAATTATTCATTAATTATCAGAGGATTCCCAGTGGAACAGGATGAAACAGACAGTGGCTGCTAATTGGCCCATCAATAACCCTGCTGCCTGCTGGATCTCCCTTAGTGGATCTGGATCTCTCCTCAGGAATCTGGCTCTCTAGTCTACACAACACTTCTGGCTCTCTAGTCTACACAACACTTATCTCTCTCTAATCTACACAATACTTCTCTCTCTCTAGTCTACATAATACTTCTGGCTCTCTAGTCTACACAACACTTCTGGCTCTCTAGTCTACACAACACTTCTGGCTCTCTAGTCTACACAACACTTCTGGCTCTCTAGTCTACACAACACTTCTGGCTCTCTAGTCTACACAACACTTCTGGCTCTCTCTAGCCTACACAACACTTCTCTCTCTCTAATCTACACAACACTTCTGGCTCTCTAGTCTACACAACACTTCTGGCTCTCTAGTCTACACAAGACTTCTGGCTCTCTAGTCTACACAACACTTATTTCTCTGTAGTCTACACAAGACTTCTGGCTCTCTCTAGTCTACATAATACTTCTGGCTCTCTAGTCTACACAACACTTCTGGCTCTCTAGTCTACACAACACTTCTGGCTCTCTCTAGTCTACAGAACACTTCTGGCTCTCTCTAGCCTACACAACACGTATCTCTCTCTAGTCTACACAACACTTATCTCTCTAGTCTACACAACACTTCTGGCTTTCTCTAGTCTACACAACACTTCTGGCTCTCTCTAGTCTACACAACACTTCTGGCTCTCTAGTCTACACAACACTTCTCTCTCTCTAGTCTACACAACACTTCTGGCTCTCTCTAGTCTACACAACACTTCTGGCTCTCTCTAGTCTACACAACACTTATCTCTCTCTAATCTACACAATACTTCTCTCTCTCTAGTCTACACAACACTTCTGGCTCTCTCTAGCCTACACAACACTTCTCTCTCTAGTCTACACAACACTTCTCTCTCTCTAGTCTACACAACACTTCTCTCTCTCTAGTCTACACAACACTTCTGGCTCTCTCTAGTCTACACAACACTTCGGGCTCTCTCCAGTCTACACAACACTTCTGGCTCTCTCTAGTCTACACAACACTTCTCTCTCTCTAGTCTACACAACACTTCTGGCTCTCTCTAGTCTACACAACACTTCTGGCTCTCTCTAGTCTACACAACACTTCTGGCTCTCTCTTGCCTACACAACACTTCTCTCTCTAGCCTACACAACACTTCTCTCTCTAGCCTACACAACACTTCTCTCTCTCTAGTCTACACAACACTTCTCTCTAATCTACACAACACTTCTGTCTCTCTAGTCTACACAAGACTTCTGGCTCTCTAGTCTACACAACACTTATTTCTCTGTAGTCTACACAATACTTCTGTCTCTCTCTAGTCTACACAATACTTCTGGCTCTCTAGTCTACACAACACTTCTGGCTTCTCTAGTCTACACAACACTTCTGGCTCTCTAGTCTACACAACACTTCTGGCTCTCTAGTCTACACAACACTTCTGGCTCTCTAGTCTACACACTTCTGGCTCTCTAGTCTACACAAGACTTCTGGCTCTCTCTAGTCTACACAAGACTTCTGGCTCTCTCTAGTCTACACAACACTTCTGGCTCTCTCTAGTCTACACAACACTTCTGGCTCTCTCTAGTCTACACAACACTTCTGGCTCTCTCTAGTCTACACAACACTTCTGGCTCTCTCTAGTCTACACAACACATCTGGCTCTCTCTAGTCTACACGACACATCTGGCTCTCTCTAGTCTACACAACACTTCTCTCTCTCTCTAGTCTACACAACACTTCTCTTTCTCTAGTCTACACAACACTTCTGGCTCTCTCTAGTCTACACAACACTTATGGCTCTCTCTTGCCTACACAACACTTCTCTCTCTAGCCTACACAACACTTATCTCTCTAGTCTACACAACACTTCTGGCTCTCTCTAGTCTACACAACACTTCTGGCTCTCTCTAGTCTACACAACACTTCTGGCTCTCTCTAGTCTTACACAACACTTCTGGCTCTCTCTAGTCTACCAACACATCTGGCTCTCTCTAGTCTACACGACACATCTGTCTCTCTCTAGTCTACACAACACTTCTCTCTCTCTCTAGTCTACACAACACTTCTCTTTCTCTAGTCTACACAACACTTCTGGCTCTCTCTAGTCTACACAACAATTATGGCTCTCTCTTGCCTACACAACACTTCTCTCTCTAGCCTACACAACACTTATCTCTCTAATCTACACAACACTTCTGGCTCTCTCTAGTCTAACACAAGACTTCTGGCTCTCTCTAGCCTACACAACACTTCTCTCTCTCTAATCTACACAAGACTTCTGGCTCTCTAGTCTACACAACACTTATTTCTCTGTAGTCTACACATACTTCTGTCTCTCTCTAGTCTACACAATACTTCTGCTCTCTAGTCTACACAACACTTCTGGCTCTCTAGTCCTACACATACACTTCTGGCTCTCTAGTCTAACACAACACTTCTGGCTCTCTAGTCTACACAACACTCCTGGCTCTCTAGTCTACACAACACTTCTGGCTCTCTAGTCTACACACTACTTCTGGCTCTCTAGCCTACACAACACTTCTCTCTCTAGCCTACACAACACTTCTCTCTCTCTAGTCTACACAACACTTCTCTCTAATCTACACAACACTTCTGTCTCTCTAGTCTACACAAGACTTCTGGCTCTCTAGTCTACACAACACTTATTTCTCTGTAGTCTACACAATACTTCTGTCTCTCTCTAGTCTACACAATACTTCTGGCTCTCTAGTCTACACAACACTTCTGGCTCTCTAGTCTACACAACACTTCTGGCTCTCTAGTCTACACAACACTTCTGGCTCTCTAGTCTACACAACACTTCTGGCTCTCTAGTCTACACACTTCTGGCTCTCTAGTCTACACAAGACTTCTGGCTCTCTCTAGTCTACACAAGACTTCTGGCTCTCTCTAGTCTACACAACACTTCTGGCTCTCTCTAGTCTACACAACACTTCTGGCTCTCTCTAGTCTACACAACACTTCTGGCTCTCTCTAGTCTACACAACACTTCTGGCTCTCTCTAGTCTACACAACACATCTGGCTCTCTCTAGTCTACACGACACATCTGGCTCTCTCTAGTCTACACAACACTTCTCTCTCTCTCTAGTCTACACAACACTTCTCTTTCTCTAGTCTACACAACACTTCTGGCTCTCTCTAGTCTACACAACACTTATGGCTCTCTCTTGCCTACACAACACTTCTCTCTCTAGCCTACACAACACTTATCTCTCTAGTCTACACAACACTTCTGGCTCTCTCTAGTCTACACAACACTTCTGGCTCTCTCTAGTCTACACAACACTTCTGGCTCTCTCTAGTCTACACAACACTTTCTGGCTCTCTCTAGTCTACACAACACATCTGGCTCTCTCTAGTCTACACGACACATCTGTCCTCTCTCTAGTCTACACAACACTTCTCTCTCTCTCTAGTCTACACAACACTTCTCTTTCTCTAGTCTACACAACACTTCTGGCTCTCTCTAGTCTACACAACACTTATGGCTCTCTCTTGCCTACACAACACTTCTCTCTCTAGCCTACACAACACTTATCTCTCTAATCTACACAAACACTTCTGGCTCTCTCTAGTCTACACAAGACTTCTGGCTCTCTCTAGCCTACACAACACTTCTCTCTCTCTAATCTACACAAGACTTCTGGCTCTCTAGTCTACACAACACTTATTTCTCTGTAGTCTACACAATACTTCTGTCTCTCTCTAGTCTACACAATACTTCTGGCTCTCTAGTCTACACAACACTTCTGGCTCTCTAGTCTACACAACACTTCTGCTCTCTAGTCTACACAACACTTCTGGCTCTCTAGTCTACACAACACTCCTGGCTCTCTAGTCTACACAACACTTCTGGCTCTCTAGTCTACACACTACTTCTGGCTCTCTAGTCTACACAACACTTCTGGCTCTCTAGTCTACACAACACTTCTGGCTCTCTAGTCTACACAACACTTCTGGCTCTCTAGTCTACACAACACTTCTGGCTCTCTAGTCTACACACTTCTGGCTCTCTAGTCTACACAAGACTTCTGGCTCTCTAGTCTACACAACACTTATTTCTCTGTAGTCTACACAATACTTCTGTCTCTGTAGTCTACACAATACTTCTGTCTCTCTCTAGTCTACACAATACTTCTGTCTCTCTCTAGTCTACATAATACTTCTGGCTCTCTAGTCTACACAACACTTCTGGCTCTCTAGTCTACACAACACTTCTGGCTCTCTAGTCTACACAACACTTCTGGCTCTCTAGTCTACACAACACTTCTGGCTCTCTAGTCTACACAACACTTCTGGCTCTCTCTAGCCTACACAACACTTCTCTCTCTCTAATCTACACAACACTTCTGGCTCTCTAGTCTACACAACACTTCTGGCTCTCTAGTCTACACAAGACTTCTGGCTCTCTAGTCTACACAACACTTATTTCTCTGTAGTCTACACAAGACTTCTGGCTCTCTCTAGTCTACATAATACTTCTGGCTCTCTAGTCTACACAACACTTCTGGCTCTCTAGTCTACACAACACTTCTGGCTCTCTAGTCTACACAACACTTCTGGCTCTCTAGTCTACACAACACTTCTGGCTCTCTAGTCTACACAACACTTCTGGCTCTCTAGTCTACACAAGACTTCTGGCTCTCTAGTCTACACAAGACTTCTGGCTCTCTCTAGTCTACGCAAGACTTCTGGCTCTGACAAATAATGTTTTTTAGATGAAGGCTTGGTGGCTGAAAGATCTTTATCTTAACCAAGAAGGGTTTTTAATATAATACTTTTAGCAAAAATGGTCATCTTTAATTAACTATCTGTAGAAACTAAGAGAATAGAAAGGTTCAGAAACGTTGTCAAACATCACAGCACAGTTGCTAATATATGGCAAAGGGGGGTTGAGGGCAGCTGAAGGATGGGATTAAAATCAAACAAAAGAGAACTATTGTAAAATACACTGCCCCCCCCCACACACACAATTTTTTTTATTTTTATAAAAAATATATTAAAGAGATGGTTCTCCCACAACCATTTTGCTTGTTGATCAAACATGTCTGGGAGAACACAGGGTAGAATTGCCAATGGGCCTCTCTTTTAGCAGCACAGACTGAGAGGCTTTGAAAGACACACCACAGAGCTAGTTCACTATACCTCCGCAGGCACTACCAAACGCTCCCTGAATCACTGATGAGAGAGGGGATTTCTAGGCACTACCAAACGATTGCATCTCAGTCAGAGACAGACACACACAATACTATTCCCCTCTCCCTTTCCCCAAATGCTAGATCCTCATTACCATAAAGGCGGGCCTCTGGAGAGGGTGCTGTAATAACACAGGCTGTTCTTTGTTTCCCTGCCTTGATTGACAGGAGATTGCAGCACGCATTAAATGGCCATCAGACTCTGCATTAGTTTAGAAACAGAGGGAGCAGGGCCCGTCAAAGGTCAGGCCTAGCGCATAATGAACTGCTCTCTCTCTGTCACACATACACACCGGTCCCACATCGGCCCCCAGTCAGCTTGTCATTAAGAGGCCTGTCCTGGGATTCTAATAGACATGTAGCTCTAATAAAATGAATCACTCTCTGACACAGAGCTTTAAACGATTAACATAAGTGTGTTTTATGTCAGAGGAAATGCAGACAAGAAGCCTGGACTGGGGTGCTCTGTTCCAGGGTGCTCTGGTGCTCTGTTTCCAGGGGTGCTCTGGTGCTCTGTTCCAGGGGTGCTCTGGTGCTCTGTTCCAGGGGTGCTCTGGTGCTCTGTTCCAGGGGTGCTCTGGTGCTCTGTTCCAGGGGTGCTCTGGTGCTCTGTTCCAGGGGTGCTCTGGTGCTCTGTTCCAGGGGTGCTCTGGTGCCTGTTCCACGGGTGCTTGGTGCTCTGTTCCAGGGGTGCTCTGGTGCTCTGTTCCAGGGGTGCTCTGGTGCTCTGTTCCAGGGGTGCTGTGCTGTTCCAGGGGTGCTGCTGTTCCAGGGGTGCTCTGTTCCAGGGGTGCTCTGTTCCAGGGGTGGCTCTGTTCCAGGGGCGCTCTGTTCCCAGGGGCGCTCTGTTCCAGGGGCGCTCTGTCCAGGGGCGCTCTGTGCCTGGGGCGCTCTGTTCCTGGGCGCTCTGTTCCTGGGGCGCTCTGTCCTGGGGCGCTCTGTTCCTGGGGCGCTCTGTTCCAGGGGGGCTCTGTTCCAGGGGTGCTCTGTTTGGTCTTATTGTTATAATTACTCCCAAAACATTGATATTCTCTCATATTTTATTGTGTTTTAAAAGGGGGAAAATAATTGCGCTTTCTGTGGCTACTAATTTCAGCCATGTTTCCAGGTTGCCAACTATAATTGCGGAAGTATAATTGTTGAACATTTACAAAAAGAACCATGACGTATAATAACCATAAACCTATTCACACAATTTGTTGTGCACTTATATAACAAATGTTCCCAGTCCTCATTTAAATAGTGTTCTTCCCTCCACTCCACTTCCCAGCTTGCATCCCAATGTTGGTACTGTATTCCCTAGTTAGTGCACTCATTTTGACCCGGGCCCATAGGGCGATATATGTATATAGTGAACATGGTCACATTTAGGACGCAGACCCAGTTCCACATTAAAACCCAGAGACCTTTCAATGCTCTGCCGCCCCAGGGCCTTTTCTCTCTCTCTTTGACACCGACCAATTTATTGATGTTGTTTCCACGGCTCATAAAGTCATTATACAAGAGCTTTCCACAGTTTACCATCAGGCTGAGGCTCGATCACCCCGTCAGGGGGAGATGTCATGATGGCAGACAGGCAGTAGACATCTAGCTGCTCGCTTCTCTTTTTCTCGCTCACCTCCTCTCTCTCTCTCTCTGTCTGAATCTCATTCTTGCCCCCATTTCTCTCTCTGTCTCTCTGTCTCTCTGTCTGTCTCTGTCTGTCTCTGTCTCTCTGTCTGTCTGTCTCTCTCTGTCTCTCTCTGTCTCTCTCTGTCCTCTCTGTCTTTCTCTCTCTCTCTCTCTCTGTCTGAATCTCATTCTTTCCCCATTTCTTTTCTTTCTCTCTCTTCTCCTCTCTCTCTCTCTCTGTCTGAATCTCATTCTTTCCCCATTTCTTTCTTTTCTCTNTTTTTTAGGGCCTGGTAAGGAAGAGGAAACCCCATTAAGAGAAGTGAAATCCACCCCTATAAAGTTCAATGTATGGACAATGTACATGTAACTGCCAAAATAAAGGAAACACCAAATAAAGTCTTAAAGGGTGTTGGGCACCACGAGCCAGAACAGTTGCAATACACCTTGGCATAGATTCTACAAGTGTCTGGAATTCTGTTGGAGGGATGTGACACCGTTCTGGTTTTGTTGAAGGTGGTGGTGGAAAACGCTGTCTTAGGCACCGCTCCAGAATCTCGTGTTTATTTGGGTTGAGTCCTGGTGACTGAGACACACACATGTTTGTTTTACTCTCCATGTGGGGACCAAGCACTGGATTACCATTCAAATGAATATTTTCCCTAAACCTAACCCTATAACCCGAGTGGCGCAGCGGTCTAAAGCACTGCATCTCAGCGCTAGAGGCGTCACTACAGACCCTGGTTTGATTCCAGGCTGTATCACAACCGGCCGTGATTGGGAGTCCCATAGGGTGGCGCACAATTGTCCCAGCGTTGTCCTGGTTAGGGTTTTGCTGGGGTAGGCCGAATTTGTTCTTAACTGACTTGCCTAGTTATATAAAGGTTAAATAAAGGATAATCAAACACACACACCCTTTAAAACCCTCTATGCTCCTTTGAGAAACCTCTTTCAAGGTCACTGACATCTCTTCTAGACATGGTAGACAAAATAACAGGCAACTGGGCATTTTATACATGACCCTAAGCATGATGGGATGTTAATTAATTGCTGAAATTAACTCAGAAACCACACCTGTGTGGAAGCACCTGAGTTCATTATACTTCGTTATCCCTCATTTACTCAAGTGTTTCCATTATTTTGGCAGTTACTTGTATGTCACTGGTTGGTGGTCAGTCCCACTGTCCTAGTTTTACCACTCTTAGCCTATTCTGGACTGTAGGTAGGAAGAAATGTGTCTGTCGCTAATGGGAAAGATGATAGAGCCTCTACATTGTAACAGATAGCAAAGTAACATGTCTTTGGTAAACATTACGTTTTTATCATTTTTCAAAATGATTCAATTCATTTGGGAGAGTTAAGGATCGAACGGCGGCTGAACCTGGTCTCTCCCTCTGGACGTCTGTCAACGGGAAGGCTGCAGTCATATCCTAAGAGCTCCCAGAATCCCATGCGGCAGGAAGCTGTGAGCGGCTCACACACGGCCCAGTTCAGCAGCACAGGAAGTCTGGCAGATATTGGCTGACCCGACCTGGACCGTAACACAGTCTCAACACACTATTAGTCAAAGGGTTTTTTGGTCAGAACAGGTCACCCACCGAACACATGCACGCACGCACACACACTACTGTAAGCTTGGACACAGACTCACACACACACACACACACACACACCGGCCGCCTCTGTGTATATGAAGGTAGCCCCGCTCCCCTCTCTGTAACATCAGACAGCCGTAGAGGAAACGTGAGCATGGCGTGCCGTCACTGTTACCAAATCCTGTGTTTTCATTGGAACCAACATCACAACCCAGACAGAGGAACTTGAAGAATACAGGATCGCTAAAATGAGAGCCGGGGGAAATTACACCCCACTTTTCTCCCCCCAGAAATCTATTCATAGAATGTTTTGTGTCATTTAGAGACAGATTTAAAAATATAGATATTATTGGTGAAAATTCACCGCTATAAAAATGTGAAATGTCTGGCATTTGAAGCTTTACACATGACTAGGCGACAAACAATTCTCAGTTGGCAACAATGGGAACTCTAAACCTTTGACGATACACAGCAGTTGGTGATAGAAACCTCCTGATAACAGTAGTGTAGTGATAGAAACCTCCTGATACAGTAGTGTAGTGATAGAAACCTCCTGATAACAGTAGTGTAGTGATAGAAACCTCATGACAACAGTAGTGTAGTGATAGAAACCTCCTGATAACAGTAGTGTAGTGATAGAAACATCCTGATAACAGTAGTGTAGTGATAGAAACCTCCTGATAAAAGTAGTGTAGTGAAAGAAACCTCCTGACAACAGTAGTGTAGTGATAGAAACCTCCTGATAAAAGTAGTGTAGTGATAGAAACCTCCTGACAACAGTAGTGTAGTGATAGAAACCTCCTGACAACAGTAGTGTAGTGATAGAAACCTCCTGATAACAGTAGTGTAGTGATAGAAACCTCATGACAACAGTAGTGTAGTGATAGAAACCTCCTGACAACAGTAGTGTAGTGATAGAAACCTCCTGACAACAGTAGTGTAGTGATAGAAACCTCCTGACAACAGTAGTGTGGTGATAGAAACCTCCTGACAACAGTAGTGTAGTGATAGAAACCTCCTGACAACAGTAGTGTAGTGATAGAAACCTCCTGATAACAGTAGTGTAGTGATAGAAACCTCCTGATAACAGTAGTGTAGTGATAGAAACCTCCTGACAACAGTAGTGTAGTGATAGAACCTCCTGATAACAGTAGTGTAGTGATAGAAACCTCCTGATAACAGTAGTGTAGTGATAGAAACCTCCTGACAACAGTAGTGTGGTGATAGAAACCTCCTGACAACAGTAGTGTAGTGATAGAAACCTCCTGATAACAGTAGTGTAGTGATAGAAACCTCCTGATAACAGTAGTGTAGTGATAGAAACCTCCTGATAACAGTAGTGTAGTGATAGAAACCTCCTGACAACAGTAGTGTAGTGATAGAAACCTCCTGATAACAGTAGTGTAGTGATAGAAACCTCCTGATAACAGTAGTGTAGTGATAGAAACCTCCTGACAACAGTAGTGTAGTGATAGAAACCTCCTGATAACAGTAGTGTAGTGATAGAAACCTCCTGATAACAGTAGTGTAGTGATAGAAACCTCCTGATAACAGTAGTGTAGTGATAGAAACCTCCTGATAACAGTAGTGTGGTGATAGAAACCTCCTGACAACAGTAGTGTAGTGATAGAAACCTCCTGATAACAGTAGTGTAGTGATAGAAACCTCCTGATAACAGTAGTGTAGTGATAGAAACCTCCTGATAACAGTAGTGTAGTGATAGAAACCTCCTGATAACAGTAGTGTAGTGATAGAAACCTCCTGACAACAGTAGTGTAGTGATAGAAACCTCCTGATAACAGTAGTGTAGTGATAGAAACCTCCTGATAACAGTAGTGTGGTGATAGAAACCTCCTGATAACAGTAGTGTAGTGATAGAAACCTCCTGATAACAGTAGTGTAGTGATAGAAACCTCCTGATAACAGTAGTGTAGTGATAGAAACCTCCTGATAACAGTAGTGTGGTGATAGAAACCTCCTGATAACAGTAGTGTGGTGATAGAAACCTCCTGACAACAGTAGTGTAGTGATAGAAACCTCCTGACAACAGTAGTGTAGTGATAGAAACCTCCTGACAACAGTAGTGTAGTGATAGAAACCTCCTGACAACAGTAGTATAGTGATAGAAACCTCCTGACAACAGTAGTGTAGTGATAGAAACCTCCTGATAACAGTAGTGTAGTGATAGAAACCTCCTGACAACAGTAGTGTAGTGATAGAAACCTCCTGATAACAGTAGTGTGGTGATAGAAACCTCCTGACAACAGTAGTGTAGTGATAGAAACCTCCTGATAACAGTAGTGTAGTGATAGAAACCTCCTGATAACAGTAGTGTAGTGATAGAAACCTCCTGATAACAGTAGTGTAGTGATAGAAACCTCCTGATAACAGTAGTGTAGTGATAGAAACCTCCTGATAACAGTAGTGTAGTGATAGAAACCTCCTGATAACAGTAGTGTAGTGATAGAAACCTCCTGATAACAGTAGTGTAGTGATATTTGGGTGCCATCCACCCCCTGCCAGGCATTACATAAAGGCATGCTAAATTATTCATGGAATTATCAGAGGATTCCCGGTTGGAACAGGATGAAACAGACAGTGGCTGCTAATTGGCCCATCAATAACCCTGCTGCCTGCTGGATCTCCCTTAGTGGATCTGGATCTCTCCTCAGGGATTCTGCTCTCTAGTCTACACAACACTTCTGGCTCTCTCTAGTCTACACAACACTTCTGGCGCTCTCTAGTCTACACACACTTCTGGCTCTCTCTAGTCTACACAACACTTCTGGCGCTCTCTAGTCTACACAAACACTTCTGGCTCTCTAGTCTACACAACACTCCTCTCTCCTAGTCTACACAACACTTCTCTCTATCTAGTCTACACAACACTTCTCTATCTAGTCTACACAACACTTCTCTCTCTAGTCTACACAACACTTCTCTCTCTCTAGTCTACACAACACTTCTCTCTCTCTAGTCTACACAACACTTCTCTCTCTCTCTAGTCTACACAACACTTCTCTCTCCTAGTCTACACAACACTTCTCTCTCTCTAGTCTACACAACACTTATCTCTCTCTAGTCTACACAACACTTATCTCGCTCTAGTCTACACACACTTCTCTCTCTCTAGTCTACACAACACTTCTCTCTAGTCTACACAACACTTCTCTCTCTAGTCTAAGCAACACTTCTCTCTCTCTAGTCTACGCAACACTTCTCTCTCTCTAGTCTACGCAACACGTCTGGCTCTCTCTAGTCTACGCAACACTTCTGGCTCTCTCTAGTCTACGCAACACTTCTGGCTCTCTCTAGTCTACGCAACACTTCTGGCTCTCTCTAGTCTACGCAACACTTCTGGCTCTCTAGTCTACGCAACACTTCTGGCTCTCTCTAGTCTACGCAACACTTCTGGCTCTCTCTAGTCTACGCAACACTTCTGGCTCTCTCTAGTCTACTCAACACTTCTGTCTCTCTAGTCTACGCAACACTTCTGTCTCTCTCTAGTCTACGCAACACTTCTGTCTCTCTCTAGTCTACGCAACACTTCTGGCTCTCTCTAGTCTACGCAACACTTCTGGCTCTCTCTAGTCTACGCAACACTTCTGGCTCTCTCTAGTCTACGCAACACTTCTGGCTCTCTCTAGTCTACGCAACACTTCTGGCTCTCTCTAGTCTACGCAACACTTCTGGCTCTCTCTAGTCTACGCAACACTTCTGGCTCTCTCTAGTCTACGCAACACTTCTGGCTCTCTCTAGTCTACGCAAGATTCCTGCCTCTGACGAGGAATGGTTTTTAGATGAAGGTTTGGTGGCAGAAAGAGCTTTATCTTAACTTAACAAAGAAGGGTTTTTAATATAACAATACTTTTCGCAAAAATTGTAATCTTTAATTTATCTGTAGAAACTTTGACAACAGAAACGTTGTCAAACATCACAGCACAGTTGAGGGTAGGCTGAAGGATGGAATTAAAATCAAACAAAAGAGAATTATTGTAAAATACACTGCCCCCCCCTCCACACACACACACACACACACACACACACAAACACACACACAATTTAAAAAATAAAATAAAGAGATGGTTCCCCCACAACCGTTTTGCTTGTTGATCAAACACAGGGTGAATTGCCAATGTGCCTCTCTTTTAGCAGCACAGACTGAGAGGCTTTGAAAGACACACCACAGAGCTAGTTCACTATACCTCCGCAGGCACTACCAAACGCTCCCTGAATCACTGATGAGAGAGGGGATTTCTAGGCACTACCAAACGATTGCATCTCAGTCAGAGACAGACGCACACGCACAATACTATTCCCCTTTCCCCAAATGCTAGAACCTCATTACCATAAAGGCGGGCCTCTGGAGAGGGTGCTGCAATAACACAGGCTGTTCTTTGTTTCCCTGCCTTGATTGACAGGAGATTGCAACGCACATTAAATGGCCATCAGACTCTGCATTAGTTTAGAAACAGAGGGAGCAGGGCCCCGTCAAAGGTCAGGCCTAGCGCATAATGAACTGCTCTCTCTCTGTCACACACACACACACCGGTCCCCCATCGGCCCCCAGTCAGCTTGTCATTAAGAGGCCTGTCCTGGATTCTAATAGACATGTAGCTCTAATAAAATGAATCACTCTCTGACACAGAGCTTTAAACGTATTAACATAAGTGTCTTTATGTCAGAGGAAATGCAGACAAGAAGCCTGGACTGGGGTGCTCTGTTCCAGGGGTGCTCTGTTCCAGGGGTGCTCTGTTCCAGGGGTGCTCTGTTCCAGGGGTGCTCTGTTCCAGGGGTGCTCTGTTCCAGGGGTGCTCTGTTCCAGGGGTGCTCTGTTCCAGGGGTGCTCTGTTCCAGGGGTGCTCTGTTCCAGGGGTGCTCTGTTCCAGGGGTGCTCTGTTCCAGGGGTGCTCTGTTCCAGGGGTGTTCTGTTCCAGGGGTGCTCTGTTCCAGGGGTGCTCTGTTCCTGGGGCGCTCTGTTCCTGGGGCGCTCTGTTCCAGGGGCGCTCTGTTCCAGGGGCGCTCTGTTCCAGGGGCGCTCTGTTCCAGGGGCGCTCTGTTCCAGGGGCGCTCTGTTCCAGGGGCGCTCTGTTCCAGGGGCGCTCTGTTCCTGGGGCGCTCTGTTCCTGGGGTGCTCTGTTCCAGGGGTGCCCTGTTCCTGGGGTGCCCTGTTCCTGGGGTGCCCTGTTCCAGGGGTGCTCTGTTCCAGGGGTGCTCTGTTCCAGGGGTGCTCTGTTCCTGGGGTGCCCTGTTCCTGGGGTGCTCTGTTCCTGGGGTGCTCTGTTCCTGGGGTGCCCTGTTCCTGGGGTGCCCTGTTCCAGGGGTGCTCTGTTCCAGGGGTGCCCTGTTCCAGGGGTGCCCTGTTCCAGGGGTGCCCTGTTCCTGGGGTGCTCTGTTCCAGGGGTGCTCTGTTCCTGGGGTGCTCTGTTCCAGGGGTGCTCTGTTCCAGGGGTGCCCTGTTTCAGGGGTGCCCTGTTCCTGGGGTGCTCTGTTCCAGGGGTGCTCTGTTCCAGGGGTGCTCTGTTCCAGGGGTGCCCTGTTCCAGGGGTGCTCTGTTCCAGGGGTGCTCTGTTTGGTCTTATTGTTAATAATTACTCCCAAAACATTGATATTCTCTCATATTTGATTGTGTGTTTTAAAGGGGGAAAATAATTGCGCTTTCTGTGGCTACTAATTTCACCATGTTTCCAGGTTGCCAAACTATAATTGCGGAAGTATAATTGTTGAACATTTACAAAAAAGAACCATGAAGTGTAACCTCTTCACACAATTTGTTATGCACTTATATAACTTATATATGTCCTCATTTTAATCGTGTTCTTCCTCCACTCCACTTCCCAGCTTGCATCCCAATGTTGGTACTTTACTCCCTAGTTAGTGCACTCATTTTGACCCGGGCCCATAGGGCACTATATATATATATATATGTAGGTAGGAAGGACATGGTCACATTTAGGACGCAGACCCAGTGCCACATTAAAACCCAGAGACCTTTCAGTGCTCTGCCGCCCCAGGGCCTTTTCTCTCTCTCCTTGACACCGACCAATTTATTGATGTTGTTTCCACGGCTCATAAAGTCATTATACAAGAGCTTTCACAGTTTACCATCAGGCTGAGGCTCGATCACCCCGTCAGGGGGAGATGTCATGATGGCATACAGGCAGCAGGCGTCGAGCTGTTCGCTCTCTCTTTTTCTCGCTCACCACCTCCTCTCTCTCTCTCTCTCTGAATCTCATTCTTGTTGCACTCCCTTTCTTTCCCCATCTCTTCCTTTCTCTCTATTTTCTCTCTCGCTTTCTCTCTCTCTCTGCCGTTCCTCCCTGATTGAAAGTTATAATTAAGAGAGTGAGAGAGTATTAGAAGGAAAATTAGCTGTCAGAAAGTCACATTTAAGTGAGTGATGGGCCAGCCCCGGCTGTAAACATTTAAATGATATAAATTGCCATTTAAGTGTACCGGTTTAATGTTTTGTCACAGAATTAATGTGCCACAAGGCAGCAATGACAATCAAGGCCTCCTCATTCTAATTTGGAATGCGTTTAGAGGCCTTTGTTGTTGCCGTGCCGACAGCTTTTCCAGAAATTAACACAATCGCTCTTTTTATGAGAAACCATAAATGTTTTCCCTTCTTTGCCAGCTAATGAGTAGAAAAACAGCTTGTATCTCACTGTTATGGTGAGACAGAGACATTCCAAAGCACCGCTATATACATTATCTCGTCTCGTCGTCCCACGAAAGGGGAAGACGAGTCCAAAATGAGTCCCCAACGTTCTACAAGAATGGAGTGTTTTCACACGATTAGCATTGGAGTCTCTTGGAGCATTTTCTTCATTATGCAGATGATAGTCAGTGCTGCTATCTGCTATTGAAATGACTTTGAACAAGTTCTGCTTTGAGTGGCAGCTTTTTGTGGGGGTTGGGGGAGTTGAGTAAGGGTTCTGGAATTCCAACAATTAGTGGCCAACATAATTTGCAGTCTTGCAGTTTAGCAGGTCTACTGTACATAATGCTTCAGTAGACCTATATAAATAATCATTTGACTTTGTCTAATCCCACCCTTGGTTCTGTGGCTTATGAGTGACATCAACTTCAATCAATTATTTGCAAGGATTCCCTACCTCCTATTATTGATATAATCTTGGGATCCTCTTGTACCACTCTATCTATCCAAATCCCCTCTAACCATGAGTCCTCGCTGCCTCACTCTGCTCAATAACCCTTTCATTTAGCCCAATCCCCTCTAACCATGGCTCCTCCTCTCCTCCTGTCTTCCCAGGCTCTGGAGAGTGAGTTTGTGTCGTGCCAGCTGCACCAGTGGATCGACCTGATCTTTGGCTACAAGCAGCAGGGTCCTGAGGCCACCAGGTCTCTCAACGTCTTCTACTACCTGACCTATGAAGGGACCATCAACCTCAGCTCCATCACCGACCCCATGCTCAGAGAGGTGATGTAACACACACACACACACAGAGTTGACGTGACGTTTTTCTGCGTATTATTTGTTATAATATTATTTGTCTTTTCCATCCTTAAAATCCCCTGCTGGACATGAATTAATCCACGTTATCACACAGAATCATTAAAGCTCTTAACTGGGATGTTGAATCCAATTCAATTAAAGTCCATTAGCATCAGCAAAAGGTATAATCCTCTGACATTATTGACGCTGTTATTTGTGTTCCATTCAACAGCAGGGCTGTGTGGTAAGTAAGTACTATTCAGTCAAGTTGAGTTGCTGAACCCAGCAGTCTTTCATCTCCAGGACTGGGATCCCACTGAAAGCTATATGAAGTGCTCCACTTTAAAGTCTGAGAAAGCCCTTAAAAATCGGGAGTGTGTTTGTGTTTTTCTCGCTCTACTTTCATTCATTATTCATCCTCCCTTCACTTTGAACCAACAGGCAGGCAGCCTCTCCCTCTCTTCCCACAGCAGCAACACGGTACACCAATATAGCAATAAACCATGGCTAGCCCGCTAGCTTACAGCGCTAACTCTCTCATTGACACTCCAACAAATCTGTGGCAGGCGAACAGGGTGCTGACCCCACAACTAGAGTGTGACTTCTCGTCTAAAACGGTGCCACTGAAGTGTAACTCAGGGTGCCAGACATGGCAGCCAACCACTGAGACAGCCTCTTCTGGCCCAGAGTGCACTGTGTGTGTACTGTGTAAACTCTAGCGCCGGGACCATACCAGTATGGTGATACTCATTAGTATGAAGGTAAGGGAACACAACACAAAGCGAGTTGAACTGGTTTAGAAATCAGCTCTAATGTTGGAAACGAGCATCATGATGTCGTCCAGAGTCGCATGTATTTATTTTCTAAGCTGTAGTACAATATGTTACATACAGCAGGTTTTTAAAGGACCAAAGAGTTTGGTTGTGTCGTGTTTTCATTTTTGTCATGGAAAAAATATCCTGATACCGGTACTGTCCTGGCTCGAATAACCTCCAGAGATAACACAACGAGAGCTGGTCAACATAACTTCCTATATAATATTATTTAATTGAAGACACTCTCAAGCCCCAAACAAATGATCCGTAAACAAATATCCTAATTGCTCTGATATCACAATTACTTATGTTGTGTTTAATATAATTGTATATTCAGTTGGAATTAAGTGTGTACACACCAACCAAAACACATTCACACTGAACCTCTCTCAGAACTTTTACTATCAGAGTCCTGGCCAGAAAATCACCATCTTGACATCGGCGTTCAACAAGGACACACAGTAGGGCGATAGTAGTCATCATTTCCAGCAGTACACTCACTGTGGAACCGTGTTAGAGGTTGATTAGTGTCCGTGGGTGTTCAGCTGAAGGTCAAAGTGACTCAACTGTTCCGTTAGCTAGCTCTGGGACGTTTTGCTCAGGCTAATGTACAAGAGGACCTGTCTTCAGAGTCACCCTCTTCATTCAATTCCCAGCTGACGTTTATAAAGGCGTGTGATGTTGGAAATTTGCTGGGCATAGGTCACCTATATACTTGCCAATACTACAATGTTATGACATATAGGCATGTGATTATGTGGGGCCACTGGCAAGGCCAATCTTCTTCAGGGGCGCTGGTCCGTATCTGATGAAGTCTCTATATTCTGTACATTTAAAGGACGGCGGAAGACCCCCTCTGCAGCGAGGCTACGGTCATGTGATTTACTCAACCACTCGACAAGCTGCATCTGGATGGAAAACATGCTGTTTTTATGTAAATAAATGCATCACAGTAACCACATAACCGCACTTCGTTTTGAATGAAGGGAAATGAATAACCGAGGATGTCCTTGGCGTGTTGTCTGGTTTGTGGGGGTTGTGCGACAACTCAAGGCAGGTTCCTGTTCGCGTGGGTATGTTTAATTTATACTCGTATTACGTGAAAGCTGTAAAATGCAGACTGCATTGTCACTGGTGTGTGACGACCGTGAGATTTTCCATAATCACAGACAAAGGACAGCGTGAGAGGGCAGGAGAGAGAGAGGGCAGGAGAGAGAGAGGGCAGGAGAGAGAGAGGGCAGGAGAGAGAGAGGGCAGAGAGAGAGAGAGGGCAGGAGAGAGAGAGGGCAGGAGAGAGAGAGGGCAGGAGAGAGAGAGGGCAGGAGAGAGAGAGGGCAGGAGAGAGAGAGGGCAGGAGAGAGAGAGGGCAGGAGAGAGAGAGGGCAGAGAGAGAGAGGCAGGAGAGAGAGAGGGCAGGAGAGAGAGAGGGCAGGAGAGAGAGAGGGCAGAGAGAGAGAGG